>NW_026596962.1:5179073-5186258 GCF_907164565.1 Psammomys obesus | reverse complement strand
TATATATATATATATATATATATATATATATATATATATATATATATTTAGAAAGAGAGAGAGAGAGAGGTAGTCTTACGGTTATTACTGCTATGATGAAACACCAAGACCAAAGCAACGTGAGGAAGAAAATGAAGGCTTAGATTTTTCACCAAACCTAATTTATTAAGGGTTCTTAAACACGTTTACCTCCCTTCTAACTCCCAACCATAGATAGGAGATTAGTAGGGAAAAGGGCTATAGACCTATTTTATCCACCTCCTGTTGATTTAGTAAAATGGGTCTTTAGAGGATTACCAAAATCAGTCATCAGGATACCTGATGTCCAGTCCAAAGGCCAACACCAAGCAGCAACATGATTCAGAAGATCAGGACAAGTTATAGAAAGCCACACGACTCCGTTGGATTGTCCCTAGGAGTTCTGTGGAATGGTTTCTGTCTGCAAAGTCAAATGTTGAAGAATAAAGATCAGCACAGTGATGTCAATACAAAAAACCAAGCCTCACTGTGTGTAGGCCTCTATATATCTCTTCTCCTCAAAGGCTACCCACAGATTTTCTTAGCTAGCCAAAGTCACACCCCTTGCATGACAGAGCTCACAGCAAAACATTTCATGCCCTCTCACAAGCCAACCTTCAGGAAACATTATCTGCCTGGCTTGCAGCAAAACATCATATGATAAAACCATAAACTTCTGCTTCAGGAAGAGTTTATTCAGCTTATACTTCCATATCACAGTTCATCATAAAAGAAGCCAGGAGAGGATCTTAAGCAGGTCAGGGACCTGGAGGCAGGAGCTGATGCTGATGATTGAGCTGGTGCTGGTTATTGGCTAGTTCTTCATGCAATCCTCAGCCTGCTTTGTTATAGAACTGAGGACCACCAGGCAAAGGATGACACCAACCATGGGCTGGGCTCTCCCTAATCAATAACTAATTAATAAATTGCCCTACAGGCTTATGTCTAGCTAGAATTTATGGATACATTATCTCAATGGAAGTTCCCCTCTAGTCTAATGACTGTAGCCTGTACCAAGTAGGCATAGAACTAGCCAATACATATATGAAGGTGATCTAAGTCCAACCACCAAATATGGCAAAGACAGAGTCTACACTGGCCAGCTCTTGTCACCAAAAGAATCTTCCATTATTGGAACTGTGTTTCATATGATTGAGTTGTTGGTACAATAGTTTCCATAGAATGCCCCAAACAATATTGGCTGTTACCAAAGCTATAGGTTACTCTCCACACACTGACAGTAAGACCGCATTGCTGAATACAACACCTTCACAACCCATTGAACATGGAGAAGTTGAACTTGTTCCTGCAGTAAAGCTTTAATGTCTACAAGCTTGCATTTTTTAGTACAAGAAGGTTCTCTGTTTGGTATCAAGAGAGTAATGTAAGCACTAAGTAATCTATAAATTTTTGATCTACAATAGTGTCTTGTTTGCAAGATATAATATAGTAATGGCGGTACAAAGCCTGTGAAAGTACTCAAAAAATATCTGATTTGATATAAGGACTGCTTCACAAGATGGAACCCAAATCTCCAATATTGGTTGGGTGACCAACAACCAGAAACTAAATAGCCAAGGGACCTAGGGCAAAACAGAATACTACTATTCTTTAAAAATAAAAGGAGTAGAAATAAAAAGACTCACAGTTGTGTGTATTGCTCAGCCCTCAGTACAGAAGCTTCGTCCTGTGACAGACAGGAACAAATACAGAAATCCAGTGTGTGAGAAAACTTAGAAGACTCAGCCCTACATGGATGACTTTATCAAATCCCTTCCTTCAGGGAACTCCAAGGAAGAGAAGGCAGAAAGAGTGAAATCCAAGGGAATAAAGGATTCCAAAAACCAACCAACCAAACAAACCAATAAACTAAACCCCTTCTAAATTACCATGCTCAAAGCTCATGTGAAATCACAGATACCAAGGTAACATACACATTGACTATACAGATCTGCCCCAGGTTCTTTGTGTGAATAAGTTATAGCATCTACTTTAGTGATTTTTATGGGACTCCTCAGCAATTCTCTGATTTTTGTGTTCTTTCTTGGGCTTTTCTCCTTCTGTTTGTTATTGTTTTGTTTTTTGTATCATATTATATTATATTATTATATCATATTTTATTATAATTATACTTTTTACTATCTAATATTAGCCGGTTTATTTTCTAATGAGAGACAGAAAGGGAGTGGGTCTGGATGGGACAGTGAGGAAAAATATGGAGGAGTAGAGACAGGGGAACCTTAATCCAGATGCAGTATCTAAGGAAAAAAATCAATTTTATAATAATAATAATAAAATAACAATAATAGTAATAATGCCAACAAATGACATGTTTTATAAAGTCTTGATTACTTGTCTTATGGTTCACATAGGCATTGTTTATGACAATTATTGAATTTTACAAACAGATTCTAGAGGTTTTCTCAGTTAATATATACTTTGTGGTGGGGGGATAAACAAAACAAATCACCACAAACCACCATTATTTAAAGAATTTTCTTTTTTTTTTCTAGCTTCAAAATATAACCATTAAGTAGTAATCATTTTGTAAGTCTGCTCCAGAATGGTCTTACCAGTAATGAAATAAATTGCAACTAGTTGTGGCCTAAAGATAAGGTGAATAGCTTCATTATCCAATATGCACAGCTTATCAAACCTGCCTTGTAAATAAGGGTGTGCTTCATCACTACTGGAAAGCTCGCAGAAGCAAATCTTAAATGATAATTACCACAATCTAATGAATTACATAAATCACATATAATGAAGGGAAATAAACAAGCACTCTGAGATGAACACATTAATAACTTTTAAAGAGCAATGAGTAATTTAATTTATGTGCTATGTCCACAGACAGTAACAACAATTTTATTTGTGAAATAATTAGAAGTTAATCTGAAGGGATACAACTTATCCAATAGCAATACTTTAGATTGAAAAATGAAGATTAATTTTATCTTTAATAAAAATTATTTTTGTGGTATCCCATAATTTGAACATCACTCTAAAGAGAAAAAAGGCAGATTGATCTGTTCTCTCTTAGTAGTTAACATACTGATATTTACAAGTAATTGGCAATGTGCTCCTATTTTCAGCAACTCAATGATAACTGAAAACATACACAGATAAATGTGTGTGTGTGTGTGTGTGTGTGTGTGTATCATAAATTTCTTTTTAAGATTAGAAATTAGACCAGTAAAAAATACTATTTATTCTAGAGGTTAACCAACATTCATTACTGTGATGTACAAGCAAGTAACAGAAGCGATAAATACAACTAGAAAAGCTGCTTTTCCTCTGTAAAATTGCAAGAATTTCTCGAGAAGATGCACTTTTTAAAAAATACTTTTTACCTTGGTTTGTCTGCCAATCTTCTGTTTATTAACTGAACTTGAAAAGATTGTTTCTCTACACTCATTACGTTTTTTATTCCTTTCTCAATGAAAGATAAATAGTACATCAGAGCAAAGTTGTTCCAAACTTAAAATATTTATGTTGAAATCCACATACCTGCTCCTTTGTCACCATATTCAACTTCCCTACCTACAGATCTCTTTGATGCAGTTTTAGAATTAGACAGAGAATCATTTTAATTCTAAGGGCTAATAGATGATAATGAGAGTTAAATTAATTAATAAATAGTTATTACTCATACAATTGAAAATTTTGCATGATTTGTGCTTTCAACTGTAAACTATGCTTTGTCGGACTTTTGCTACCTTATTGCAATTTTATTCACAGACGTGCTTTACAAAAAGATGAAGTGCAAATTGCCAAAATTCATACTACAAATGAACCTCAGCTCCATTTTAAGAAATTGTAAATACCTATTTTTTTCGTCACCACAAATGCTAATAGACTGAAGGTCAAGAGCAGAACATCAAGCTTACAGAATTATGTGACTAACGGAAATAAACAAGCCTGAAGAGAACCACGAAAAAAAACGGCACAGAGCATCCCAAGTTGCAGCAGGTCAGAAGCCATGAAGGATGGCTGCTGTTCAAATGTTGCTCGTCTCAGACTTCCTTCATAAAGTTAACCTTCAGAGAAAAACAGAGTGCGGCCGAGCAGATATCTTTCTTATGAAATATTTTATTAACTTTGAGACTTTCATACATTTTACTTTAGGGATGCTAATCCCCAAATCCTCCCTTTAAGTCCTCACCTCCGTGTTGCTCTGCAACTTGTTTGCTTTTATTTTTGACTTGCAAAATCATTAGCTCCATGTGGTGCCCATACACTCAAGTACAAGGGCCTGTCCATCAAGGAATGGCACTCCTACCAGGATTGTACCCTTAAAGGAAAGGGATTCTGTTGCTGCACAGGATTGTTCCAGCAATTATGGGAGTTTTGTTCTTCCATATGAAATTGAGAATTGTTCTTTCAAATTCTGTAAAGAATTGCATCAGTATTTTGATGGGAATTGCATTGAATCTATAGATTGCTTTTGGCAGAATGTCCATTTCAGTATGTTAATCCTGCCAAGCCATGAGCATGGGGGGATCTTTCCAGCTTCTGATATCTTCTTCAGCTGGCTCTCTGATCACCTCCCCCTGAGGGGGGAACAGCCTTACCAGGTCACAGAGGAAGACAATGTAGCCAGTCCTAATGAGACCTGATAGGCTAGGGTCAGATGGAAGGAGAGGAGGACTTGGGGAGGGACAGGAGAGGAGAATAGGGAGAGAGCTATAGCTGGGATAAAAAAATAAATTGTAATTAATAAAAAATAATAATTTTTTAAAAGGAAACTTATTCTCCCTCCTTCAGAAACTATCACTTGCTCGTAGTTCCTCAGGGATGGCTACAGCTCATGAGACTCTTGCCACTCCATGCTAGAATGCTGACTGACTTCATCTTCTGTGTGTCTTCTGCAGGCAGTCATAGCTGTTTTTAATTCATGAGTACAATGATCCTGTTATGTCCAGAAGACACTGCTTTCTTCTAGTCCTCCTGACCTTGGGTTCTTACAATCTTTCAGATGGATCTACCCATATTGATTTCCTGGAGGACTGTGAAAGCATCTGGAACTTTGAGCTACAAAAACCATTGAGTGCTTAGAACTTCCTACTGTTGTGGGAATTTTGAGAAAGCTGGAAATGATGGAGGTGTGCCATGAGAATGTTCATACTCCAACCAAGGACTATTCGTGGAGATAACCTAGAACCTCTGCACAGATGTAGGGGGTAAAACTTTTAGGAAGTGGAATCTTGCTGGAGGAATTGGGTGGCTGAGGACAAGCTTTTAAATATTAGGGGCTGGCCTTTCTTCTTCTGTGTGCTTTAATTCCTGAGTATGGATACAAAGTGACCAGTTGGTTCCTGTAACAGTGCTTTCCCTGACTGTTGCCATATTTTTCTACCATGATAAACTGTATCCTTCTATAACTTTAAGGCCAGTAACCTCTTCTTTCTTAAGTTACTTTTCATGGTTTTTCATCATAGCAAGGAGAGCATAACTAAAACAGAAGAGAACCAAATAAAAAAGTTAGGACCACGAAGAAAAAGAAGTGGAAGATAATGGCTTAAAAGTGATTTGCTTGGATGCCACATTGACAAGGGGTAGAGTTGTGATGGTTGGTATTGTAGAGCTGGGAATCTAGAGTCACCTGGAAGAGAGGCCTTGGGATATGCCTGGAGAGGATTGTCTTGACTCTATCCATTGGTTCCCATTTTAATGATGAGGAGGACCACTTCCTATGCAGAGGACTTGGGCCTGTATAAAATGAAGGAAGTGACCACAACACTGGCTCACATTTGTGAGCTTCTTGAATAGAGATGCGATGTAACCAACTATCTCAAGTTCTTGACACTGACTTCCCCACCATAATGGACTGTCCCCTTGAACTGTGCGCTGAAATAAACTCTTCCTTTAGTTGCTTTTGTCAGGGTATTTTATCACTGTAACAGCATCATCAGAAGGCGTCTTTAATTGGATAGAAATAGTAGGGATAGAAATGTCTCATTCCTTCCATAGAGATTTAAAAATTCCAGTCTCTGCAGAGAGTCCACTGACTGCAGGTGTTGGAGGTGGGACACTGATCACTGTTCACATAATATAAAACATTATTGCAAAAGAGATGAGTATGTTCCCACCACAGTAAGTCCTCCTCAACCTGCGTTGGTGTGGGTGTCAGTAGAATCAAGAATTTATAGGGGTGTGAGTAGAATTCCTCGCTGGGTGCAGTGCACACACCTTCTTCCCAGCACTTCAGAAGCAGATGGATCTCTGCGTTTGAGGCAGAGATCCCGGTGTCCACAGCAAGTTCCAGGACTGATAGGACTAGACAGAAAAACCCTGTCTCAAACCCTCCCCTAAAAAAGAGTCTACACTCGTTTATGTGTTATTGTCTTTGTGAAAATGGTTTGTTTAAAACACTTACTCATAAGAAACATTTAGAAAAGCATAGTATTTTGGGGAAGCCTAGGTCCAGACCATGCATGCTCCTTAGCTTATGTCTCAGTGTATGTAAACCCGCATGGGTCTGTTAGTTGTCTCTGTTGGTCTTTGAGGTTCCTGTTCCCTTCATGTTCCTCCATATTTCACTTTCACAGGATCCCTGGAGCTCTGCCCTATGCTTGGCTGCAAGTCCCAGCATCTGTCTCAATCATCTGCTGGCTGGAGCCTCCCAGAGGACAGTCAAGTTAGGCTCCTGTCTGCAAGCGTAGCAGACAACAGAATGTCATTAATAGTGTCAGGAGCTGGCTCTCTATGGTTTGGTGGGTCTCAGATTGGGCCAGTCCTGCACATATGTGGCTGATGGGATGCTTGGTTTTCATGTGGGTTGAGGCAAGTGGAGGAGACAGGAGGACTGTTTCTAATATGGAGTCTATTGCTTGCTTTTGTATTACTTCACTCTGGCAGGGCTGCCTTGCCTGGCCTCAGGGATGAGGCTATGCTCAGTCCTGATGTAACTTGATGTGCTGGGAGGGTCGATACAGGGTAGGGGCCTCCTCTTTTCTAAAAAAAAAAAAGGGAGAAGGAAGAGGGAAGGAGGGGAGAGGAAGACTGGGAGGAGAAGAGGAAGGGCACACCCTTGCAATATAAAGTAAGTAAACTTAAAAACAGAGAAGAAAGAAAGAGAGAGAGAGAGAGAGAGAGAGAGAGAAAGAAAGAAAGAAAGAAAGAAAGAAAGAAAGAAAGAAAGAAAGAAAGAAAGAAAGAAAGAAAGAA
>NW_026596962.1:5126855-5179063 GCF_907164565.1 Psammomys obesus | reverse complement strand
GAAAGAAAGAAAGAAAGAAAGAAAGAAAGAAAGAAAGAAAGAAAGAAGCAACAGATAGATAGGTCGATTATTTTGGAAGACAAAAATTAAGAAAGATAAGAGCTCATGGGTCCTTGCACATATTAAGACAAGGAACCATTCTGTACAACTAAAAGTTGTTGTTTATAATAAATAGCAACCATACTTCAGCGAAGACAAGAGGAGCTCTTAGCTGTTACTTTTTTCTCTTATGAAGTTTTAAATGACTATTTTAAAGACTGATTATAAAAAAATAACACAATTTATTTGCAAAAATAATATTTTTAGTATTTAAAGTTTAAAATCATGTTATATTTTTTATCCTGTATTCAAAGTTTTGTAAATCTGCATATTAAAATAACATTTATTAAAACAATAACGGTACTCTACTTAAATATTATAAAATAGGAAGGCAGTTACCAAATTTTGAAACCAATGTCTGAATGAGTAATAATGAGTAATGATGAAAAAAAAACCTTAAAAATGAGCATGTTACAAAGTCTAAGTAAGCTGTTACCTCAACTGATATAGTATTTTTAATTTTATACTAATATATTAAAGACAATTTTGTTTAAAAGTATATACTTTACAGTTGTTTAATGTATTATTTGACATAACAATTTGCTTTTATAATTAAATTTTTATTTTTTAATATTAGTTACAGTTTATTGACTTTGTATCCAGATGTAACCCCCTTCCTCATTCCCTCCCAATCCCACCCTTTCTTCCTCATCGCCTCCCTGCCCCTCTCTAAGTACATTGAGAGGGGAGATACTCCTCCCCTTCCATCTGACTCTAGCTTATCAGGTCTCATCAGGACTGGCTGCAATGTCAGCCTCTGTGGCCTAACAAGGCTGCTCCTCCCTCAAGGTTGGGGGAGGAGGTCAAAGAGCCAGCCACTGAGTTCATGTCAGAGACAGTCCCTATTCCCCTTACTAGGGATCCCACTTGTATACTGAGCTACCATGGGCTACGTCTTTAGGTTATATACACGCATGGCCCTTGGTTGGAAAAAACAAAAAACAGGACAGGAGTCAAGAGACTCTACCTACCAGTATATCAAAGCAGTTGCTGAGACTCATAACCAAACCTTGGAGAGAGTGCAGGGAATCATATGAAAGAAGGGGAGTTAGTATGACCTGGAGAGTGCAGGAGCTCCACAAGGACCAAATATATCTGGGCACAGGGGTCATTTCTGAGACTGTTTCTCCAACAATTTGCTTATAATGTCCCATTTATCAGATAAGAATTTGAGGTACATATGTGCTTAATGAATAATTACTGGAAATTCTTTCACAGTTGTACATACTGCACTGTCTTCTAGTTTCAAATCTTCCACAATGGAGAGTTGATATTCTTTTATACAAATTGAATGTATAGCAGTGAATAATTAAGTCCTAAGATGCCAGTTGTATTCATTCCCTCAGTTCATTCCTCTGGATAAAGTCTCCTGTCTGCACTTGGTGTGTGCTTGGCCTCCATGTCTGTCTCTCAACACCAGAGGGGCACACCAAGTACAGACCAACAGGAGAGAGGCAACAGCCCTTCAGTCTGTAAGTCTGCTTTTCCTCACTCTTCACCTTCCACCTCTTTTTCCTTTTTATTTTCTTTGCAATATTGCAAAGTAAATGTGATAACTTTTGACATTCAAGCAGACACTTTTGTCTGCAGCTCTTTTTCTCCTACTGTGCTACCTGGTCCAGCCTCGAGTCCAGGGTGTTCGCCTTGTCTTATTTTACTTTGTTTTGTCATGATTGGTTGTTTTGTCTTGGAGGCCTGTCCTTTTCTGAAGGAAATGAAGGGGAAGTGCTTCTGAAGAACAAGGAAATGGGGAAAGTGCCAGAAGTGGAGGGAGGGAAACTGTGCTTAGTATGTATGTGTGAGAAAAGTATCCATTTACAATTTGAAAATAAATGTATGAATACATTAAAATTTTCTTTCAATAGTATATTTCCATTTTAGTTTAAAAGTATTATAAATAAACTGAGAAAAGCATTGCAAAAGGCAACTACTGCCACAGATGCACAGAAGAAGGAATAAATACACAATCACATGCACACACAAATACACACAGGCAGCAGCAGCAGCAAAGGAAACATCTTGATTTGCAGTTTTACTAGAATTTCAAGTAATATGAGTATTTTCTTCTGAATAAATTTTGTAGGAGACATTTTGAAAAGATGTATGTACAGAGATTTTTTACTGGATTTTTTGGGGTTCTGTTTTAGTGTGCTAGGCAATCTTAGAGTAACACTGGAGCATTTAGCACATAAGATAGTTTTTACCCTCCATAAAGCATATGATTTCAAACAAACATAATGCAGTGTGAGAAAAGACAATGTACTCTTCTCTATATTTTTGAGAACTGAATATTCTGATTTTTTTGTGTCTGGCTTTCCATTTCAATCAATTATTTTACTAACTGGTGTACTCTTCTGTGGCAAGCCTTTGAAAATATTGTGCTAGGAGGGCTATCATTTTTATTTCTCTTCTTATGAATGTTTAGAAAAGTAATACATTCTGTGTACATTCAACAAAGATGAACATATGGTTCCTTGTCAGTTTGTGATTGATTTCTTTGAATTGCACCAAAACCAATCAGGCTTAAACAAAACAAAACAAAAAGCAACTAATCATGAGATTTTTTTCCCCCCTACAACCTCTTTCAAATACACAAATCTTTCTTCTTATAGGTTTTGTTTTGTTGAATTATACACACATTTTCATTTACATAGTCAGGATTAAGAAGAATTTTCAGCAGAAAACAAGTCTAAAGCAATAGGCAGCATATTTATTGGTTTTGAAAACATAAAGTGCCACATTTGCCTAGGGAAAAATCCTACTCTCCACCTGGATTAATTGATTCATTAAACTAATATTTATTAATATCCACTATATGTCAGTGAACATGAAAATGATTAACACATTCTTTGTTTTCTTGACAGTTATAATGCAAGCCAACAAAAGGTGACTGATTTCAGATTACTCACTAGAAACAAATACAGTTCCTTTTTCAGATTTTACTGCTAAAATTCAAACAGTACCTACTTAAATGCAAATCTGACAGTTAAAATTTGCTCAGAGTGAATGGAATTTTATGTAAGAAGTGGGAAATAGCAAGAGCTGGAGAGGACAGGAACTCCACAAGGAGAGCAACAAAACAAGAAAATTTGAACACAGGGAACTTCCCAGAGACTCATACTCCAACCAAGGACTATTCATGGAGATAACCTAGAACCCCTGCACAGATGTAGCCCATGGCAGTTCAGTGTCCAAGTGGGTTACATAGTAATGGGAAGAGGGACTGCCTCTGACATAATCTGATTGGCCTACTCTTTGATCACCTCCCCCTGAGAGGGGAGCAGCCTTACCAGGCCACAGAAGATGACAATGCAGCCACTCCTAATGAGATCTGATAGACTAAGATCAGAAGGAAGGAGAGGAGGACCTCCCCTATCAGTGGACTTGGGGAGGGACATGCATGCAGAAAGGGGAGGGAGGGTGGGATCAGGAGGGGAGGAGGAAGGGGCTTATGGGGGGATACAAAATGAATAAAGTGTAATTAATAATAATAATAATAAAAGAATATTAAAACATTGCACAATAAATATGAAACCACAAATAAGCTCATGTCTTCACAATTTCATCCAGGCGTCCTTATGCTTTTTTAAACTAATCATCTTTCTCTAAACTAATTCTGTAGTTTTCTTCAGACTTTTGTGTTAGAAAACTAACTTGAAGAGATAAGGCTGGTAAATAAATAAAAAAAAATCTTTAAAATTATTTTAACATTTCATTATCTTTTATCTTATTTGACTTCCTGAGACAGAATCTCACTCTGTATCACAGGTTGTGCTAGATTTGAGATTCTTCTGCCTCAGCATTTACTTAGATTGCAGACTTCTGCCATACATCTCTGCCTCTCAACATTACTTAAAAAAAAAAGTTCTTGAAATTTACAGGATATTCAAAACAAAGGTAAAACTAACCAAGTATATGTGGAGAGTATGGATTACGACAATCGGAAATTTGGCAGGCGCTGAAATAACAGGAAGAAACAATTCTGAAGCCTAAAAATCCGGGAAGATGCAGTGGGAACCTCCTTGTTTCAGCAGCCAGGGAAGCAGCAAGGCCAGCTACAAACTTCCCTCACTTTCTGCTCTCCCTCCAAATCTACTGTATCACCCCCAGCTCTGTAGCAAGCTACCCGCCACGGCCTGCGTAGTGGCCCTCATCTCCGGTGGATCAATCAGATCTTCCCTTCCAACCTTCCTTTCCTCAAATCACTTTACTCCCAAAGACAGCAAGCATTCCATTGGATCCCTCGGGCCACTCCAATTAACCTTCCTGCTGACACTTATCTCTCCCTCTTCTCCAGATCAAATCCCCAAGTCTAATCTCCAGCTTTGTAGCAGACCACTTCTGCAGCCTCCTCTTCCTCCCTGTCCCCTTCACCAATACATCTCTCCATTCTTCCCTCCCAAATGTCCTTCTTCCTTTCATTGCTTTATGGAGCTCAAAACTCCATGAGTAATTCCCTAGGAGAGCCCTAGGACACTCTATCTGGGCATATAATTTCTTTAAGTGTTTTTCAGTCATTCCAGATTCCGCTGTTGAGAATTCTGTGTTTAGCTCTGTGCCCCGTTTTTTAAATGAGATTATTTTGTTTCTTGGTGGTTAATATCTTGGGTTTTATAGATGATAGATAGATAGATAGATAGATAGATAGATAGATAGATAGATAGATAGATAGAATAGGCAGTGAAAGTGGTTGTGGAGAGAGAACAAGCAAAAAGCCTAGGACAGACACCACCTGAGAGGCTGTGTCCATCAGCAGATCAAAACAGATGCTGAGAGGTTAGAAAGACCTGGAGGTTCCAGGAGCTCCACAAAAAGAACAAAGAAGCCAACTGACCAGGGCCCAGAGATGCTTGAGGAGGAGACTGAAGCATCAACCAAGGACCATGCATACACTGGACCCAGGTCCCCCAAAGTGATGTCTCAGATGGGTAGCTCAGGCTTCATATGGTTCTGCCAGTAAGGAGAGCACAGAGGCTGTCTTCTACATGAACTCTGTTGTCTGCTTTCTGTTAACTCCCCCTGAACGGGCTTCCATGCTGGGTCACAGGAGAAGAGGAAGAGCTCAGTCCTGATGTGACTTTGTGAGCTGGGATGGTGGTGTTTTCCCTTTTCTGAGAAATAGAGGAGGGAGGAGGGGGTAAGAGGAAAGGGCAGGAGAGAGAAGAAAGGAGGGAGGGCCTATGATCAGGATGTAAAGTGAAGACAGAAAGAAAGAATGAAAGAGGAAGAAAGAAAGAAAGAAAGAAAGAAAAGAAAAGAAAAGAAAAGAAAAGAAAAGAAAAGAAAAGAAAAGAAGTTGGATGTGCGTCACCTCTGACCTAATCTGAGATAGCTCACTGCTATTAACTTGGGAAACCCTTGAGCATATGTATATCAGCCCAGCCTGCAGTGGTAGTCAAAACAACACTTTTAATTATACTTCAGAAGCTGGCACACTGAGAAACTGTAGAGAGACAGAAGGCAGAAGAACCTTAGGCCAGACTATGACAAAATAATTAATAATAATAAAAATAATAATCAACATTAGATAATTCGAAGGTAAAATGGATGAAATTAAAAAACAATCCTTCTTAGTGAGGTAACTGAGTCCCAGGAAGATGATAATGATGAGTGCTTTGCTCAGTCATCATCAGAGAAGTGTCCTCCTACGGGAACAAATGCTGATACCCACAGCCAGATTTCATGCAGAGAGCGAGAGAGCCTGAGCACATTTCTCTCTTCTGGCCTGTGGGAAGAGGGAAGAGCTAGAGTGTCAGGGTGGCACCAAGGAAGAAAGGCCCTCTAAATGTACAGATCAGCACCTCCATGAGTAGACAGAGCCTGGGCTGTGAGCAGAACCTACATGCATCTGGATCGGATGAGGTCCTGCTGCTGGGAGAAGTGAACACAAGCCTGCATCCCTCACCCACAGGCTGTCTCCAACTGATAAACACTTGCAAATAAAGACTTAGTTTTCTTGCAGGGATTCTCACTGGGGGGCACAAATAATCCTAAAATGGTAAGCTGCGTGGCCCACCGCAGATGTGTAACAGAAAACAAACTCAATGGCATCTTTGGAGGTTCCCTGTCATGCCAGGGCTGTCATTAAAGATTATCTTCATATATATATGAATACATATATATGAATGATATATGGTATATATGTGCTACATACCTTCTACGCATACCATTTTCTCTTTTTATACCCCACAGGCCCTCTGACTATTATCTTATGGCTTCTAATTTAGTACTGTGATAAGGTTTGTAAGTGTACAAATGTGTGGGGCTCTGTCTGTATCTGTCCCTTGTGCCTCTTTTCGGCTCTCTTTTTTCTTCTGTTTGTTTCTTTTGACCTACTCCAGTGTGTCAGTTCTTTATGTATCTTATTACATTATTTACTTTATTGTTATCTCTTAGAATCCTGTTTGTTTTTTAACGACAGATAGAAAGGTAGTAGATCTGGATGGAAAGGGAGGTGGGGAGAAACTGTAAGGAAGAGAGGGAGGGTAAACCATTATCAAGATATATTACATGAGTAAAAATTCTATTCTCAATAAAAATGCAATGAGGAGAGATTAAAACCAAAACTGGAAATGTCTGCAGAAATATTTGTTAAGAATAAGCTATGATCTTCAAGACAAATGACCTGAAACTCTAAGTCCTAGCAGTGGACTTGGAAAGGGGCAGGGAGGAGATAAGTGAGGGAGGGTGAGATTGGGAGGGAATGAGGGAGAGGGCTATGGCTAGGATACAAAGTAAATAACCTGTGGTGAATATTTAAAAAATAAAAATTAAAAAAGAACACTTTGTAAGCCAAATAAATAAATAAAGATAACTGAGTCTTTCTTCCCCCACCCAAAAAAATAGAGTGAAGAATCAAAGAAGAATGAAGAAACCCTCCAGAATTTCAAACCCCTAACTATAATCATTCATATTATTGAACTTCAGGAGAAGTAAAAATAATGGAGTAGAAAATAAATTTAAATAAATAACAGTAAAAATCTTACCAAACCTAGATACATTAAGTGTGCAAACACACACACACACTTTCACAAACATAACACAGACATTTGTGTGACATCCAAGAAGATCAAGGTTCTCTTCTTATATTCAATCCAAATAGTTCTATAGCTAAGTATTTGTAGCACTCAAATATTTTGAAGTGAAGAAAATGTTCTGATATCAGCAAGAGAGAACAATAATTTGTAAGAAGGTTGCACAGGCATAGCAGCTGTTACTTCATCAGAAACCTCACAGGCAAGGAGAGAATGGGATAATACGCTTTATAAAAAAAAAAAAAACCTAAAGCAAAATAACTACCAACAGGGAAGTGTGCCTAATATTCACCTTTCAGAAAATGATAGATAAGGTCTTCTCAAGAAAAACAAGATCCAATGGAGTTCATCACACAAAAACTTGTCTTGCAAAAATGGCCATAGCTTTCTTGTGGAATAAAGGAAGGGATATTACTGAAAAACTTGAAAACACCTGAAAAAAGAAACTCCATAGGGATGAAAAAACACAGCTAAATGTAGAATATCATGCTAGAATGCTAATAGGCAAATCACTCATGGGTTCCACCAAAAGGATAAGGAATAACACTGCTGAACACATCTGAAATTTTGGCTTAGGTGTAAAGAGAATAACTTAACCATAATCTCCCTCACTGCTGGTTTTCCATAACGACAGAAGCCAGCTGAGGAAAAAAAAATCACCCATAGTCTTCCCCAGCCCTGGACCCTGAATGCTACCTACATACAGACCATGGTACAATAGGAGTATGAATATTATGTGGTAGTTCTTTCTAATTCGATTGGAAGCCCAACACACAGGAGAAAATTTTATTCCTGGTACTTTAATCTTGACCAAAAGCCATGAACAGGAATAGGATAGAGTCTGTTCCTATTTGCTATATGCTAATGCTGCCAAATTGCCTCCTAAACATTTACATGTATAACTATAGATAGGAACTACTGGATCAGAAAATGTTCTTTCCGGTGGACTGCCATCCACTGGGGGATGCACGACTTAGTAAAGGGCTAAGCCTAAAGTGTGACGCATAAATCAACTACAGCTCAAGGTTCAGATATATCACAAAAGAGGAAGGCAGAGAGAATCAAAGAGGCAGGAGATGAGTAAGAGCACTGAAATGCATTTTCTAGAACATCACATAGCTCCTACACCCATGAATGCACAGAGCTGTGGCTCCATGTACAGTCCTGCACAAGATCAAGCCTGCCAAACTCACACATAGGCAAGGAGATGGTTGCTACGATCTACTCCTGACTGAGGTGCTTTTAATAGTCGACAGTTCCACTTCAGATTTTGATCTCAGCCATTCTGATGGGTGTAAGGTGATTAATCTCAGGGTCATTTTGATTTCTATCTCCCTGATGATTAAATAGGTTGCTCATTTCTTGACTTGTGTCTCTGCCATTCCATATTCCTCTATTGAGAATTCTCTGTTTAGCTCTATACTCCGCTTTTAAATTGGATTACTTGATTTGTTGCTGTTTAACTTCTTGAGTTCTTTATATATTCTGGATATTAGATCTCTGTCCAATATAGGGTTGGTGAAAATCCTTTCCCAGTCTGTAGGCTGTGGTTTTGTTCTGATGACAGTGTCCTTTGCTTTACAGAAGCTTTTCAGTTTCATGATGTACCATTTAGTGATTGTTGCTCTTAGAGCCTGTACTGTTGGTGTTCTGTTCAGGAAGTTGTCTCCTGTGTCAATGAGTTCAAGGCTCTTCCCCACATTTTCTTCTAACCGATTTAGTGTGTCTGGTTTTATATTGAGGTCTTTGATCCACTTGGACTTTAGTTTTGTGTAGGGTGATAAATATGGATCTATTTGTCTTTTTTACATGTAGACAATCAGTGACACTATATGCTGGAGAGGATGTGGAGAAAAGGGAACCCTCATCTATTGCTGGTGGAAAAGTAAACCTGTACAACCACTTTGAAAATCAATCTGACACTTTCTCAGAAAATTAGAATAGTGCTATCTCAAGATCCAGCTATACCACTCCTGGGCATATATCGAAAATATGCTCAAGGACATTTGTTCAACCATGTTTGTAGCAGCTTTATTTGTAATAGCTAGAATATGGAAACAACCCAGATGTCCCTCAACTGAGGAATGGATACAGAAATTATGGTACATTTACACAATGGACTATTACTCATAAATTAAAAACAAGGAAATCATGAAATTTGCAGGCAAATGGTGTGATCTAAAAACATCATCCTGAGTGAGGTATCCCGGAGGGAGAAAGGCACACATGGTATTTATTCACTTATAAGAGGATATTAGACATATAATCTAGGATAAGTATACTAAAATCTGTACACCTAAAGAAGCTAAACAAGAAGGAGGACTATGGGTAAGGTAATCAATCCTAACTCAGATAGGCAAACTGGATGGACATCAGAAGAGGGAGGAAACAGGCAACATGACATGAGCCTACTAAGGATGCCCTCTGAAAGACTCTACCCAGGAGGGTATCAAAGCAGATGCTGAGACACACAGCTAAACTTTGGGTAGAGTACATAGAATCTTATGATAGAAGGGGGAAATGAAAGACTTGGAGGGATAGGAGTTTCACAAGGAGAGCAACAAAACCAAAAAAAAAAAAAAAAAAGTCGGTTCCCTAGTAAGGGGAACAGGGACTGTCTCTGACATGAAGTCAGTGGCTGGTTCTTTGATCACCTCCCTCTGAGTGGAGACCAGCCTTACGAGGCCACAGAGGAAGAAGATGCTGCCAGTCCTGATGAGACCTGATAGGCTAGGGTCAGATGGAGGGAGAAGAGGTCCTCCCCTATCAGTGGACAGGAGGAAAAGCATGGAAGAAGTTGAGGGAGGTAGGATGAATTTGGGAAGGAATTGGGGGGGGCTACAGCTGGGATACAAAGTGAATAAACTGTAATTAATAAAAATAAATAAATTATAAAAGTAATATATATTTAAATTAAAAATGAAAAAGTAATAGTTGGCAGTTTCTTCCCGGTAACATCCCATGCTCCCACACAGCATGCACACACGGGCAGCCTAACTGGGCTTAGTGTATTATCACAAACCAGGAGCAGGAAGAAATGAAGGAAGAAAAGGAGGAGGAGGAGGGGGAAGAAGAGGCAGGCAATATGTTAGGACTCAATAGTGTTGAGGCTGATTTTAAAATCTCTCTGTGAGAGATTTTAGTGGAAAGATGAAAGTCTTAATCAATGTCCTATTGCTGTGAACAGAGACCATTACCATGGCAGCTCTTATAAGAGAAACCATTTACCTGGGTACTTTCTTACAGTCTCAGAGGGTCAGTCTGTTGCCATGATGGCAGGGAGCACGGTGGTGAGCACTTGTAACTGTAGCTGAGAGCTACATCCTCATCTCCAAGAAGAGAGGGAGACATTAGACTGGCATGGACTTTCTGAATCCTCAAAGCCCACCCACAGTGACACACTTGCTCAACAAGGACACATCAAATTCACCCAATCCTTTCAAACAGTGCCACTCCCTGGCCACTGAGCATTCAAATGTGTGAACCTGTAGGAGTCATTATTTAAACCAACACAATTCAGGAGGGGCAGATATTATCACAGTTCTTATGTTGTTAAGATTCGTATATTTTATGAATAAAGAAAAGCTGTAGAAAAATGTAGTGCGTTTTTCCTCAAAGCAACCACATTAACAAAGTTGTTATTTATTATAAGGATCACGTTAGCCAAAAAGCAAAAAACAATAAAAAGATATGCTTATGTGTATGTAAACACAGAAGTGGAGACCAGGCGAATCAAACTATAACACTGAATAATTGAGAATAATTGCGAGAAAGCAGAGAGTATCAGAGAAAGGAGAAATGATCTCTAGAAAAGAAAAGGAAATATGATAGCACAAACCCTTAAGTACCGAAAACTACATTGATCATGACAGGATTAAAGTCTCCAATCAAAACTTGCACAGTGGCTGAGCAGATACAACACCACTCAGTGCTCTGCTGTCTATAGGACACTGACTTTCACCCGTAAGGACGCGTAAAGACTAAAATAATGAAAAAAAAATAGAAATGCTCTTGGAAACGAAACTAAAAAGAGAAGGAGCAGCTTTACTTCCACATTGCAAGGTAGGCTTTAAGTCCAAACTATAGGAAAAGACAGGGACAATGATGCTCCCACAGTCCTGTCAACATGACATGCTAAACCTTAGCAAGCTGCCATCGTCCTCTCTGTTCCTCACCCTGCTTTCCATGTCTGTCTTCTGTCTTTACTTGTCTGTGAACAAAGCAGATACCCTTGGGGCCTTGTGCCTCAGCAAGCTCAGAGTTTCTAACCAACATTGCTTATACTCATCTGGACTCACTGGCTTTGTCAAAGCTAACAGGAAGAAACAATCGAAATTTAGACAATAACTTTGATGAAAAGATGGAGGTAAATGTGATATTATTGGTAATTTGGAGATATTATCACTCCTTTGAGTATGACAATCACCTGGAGACATTCCAGTATAGTATTCAATCCATTCTGTCAGAATTTCCCACCTGCAGAGAGTATTTTGATCATATTTACCTTCCACCTCCCATTCAGCTGCTACTCCAGCACCCGTCCATTCGCAATCTTCATGTTCTTGTCATCATTTGATTCTTCATAACTCAGTGAGAGCCATTACTCTGCTCCTATATGCACAGGTGTTGGGCCGTGTTCTGGAGCGTGGCGAGCACATCTCTGAAGACAGTCTACACACCCAGCCTAGTAGCAGTCAACTGCTGATGGGGCCTGAGCTGTGGTGAGACCCCCCCATCCTCGAATTTTGCTTGTTTAATCTTTTATAGATCTTGAAGTGGTTTAAAATGCTATGTGTGCTAACATTTGTTAAGCTAAAATTTTTAGACCCTGCTATAAATGTTTTACTGTGCAGCTCTTATTTTTCAAAATTGAAATATTTAATATTTATTTTCAAATTTCATTTCAGCAATGAAATGATGGAGTTTGATGTCTTCTAATTGTGCCCGCTCCGTATGGTGGTGGGAGAGACTGATATTGGTGCATCTCCTCATAGTCTGATGGTCTCCTGTGGAGTTCTAAAAATAAAATTTAAATTAGATATCAACTCACTATACCTTTCTTTTAAAATAAGAAATGACATTTTATATGCAGATTCATTATTACATATACAAACTCAAATTTTTAGTATTTTTATTTCTACCTGGAAGCCTGGAAAGAAAGAATATTGTCAAGGATTTTTTTTTTTTTTTTTTTTTTTTTCCTTTCAGAAGAGACTGATGACAATATAAGGCAGCTGGTGTCGACTCTGGAGATGGCCACTTTGGGCACATTTGTGTTTCTGGCTTTCTCTGAGGCTGCACAAAAATGACCAGTTTATGGAATTGATGCCCAGGACTTCCAGCTGTGACACTGATCGAGTTTCTAGTTGGACCCTGAGTTCACATCTCCCTGGCCATGGGGAACAACCGCACGGCGGTGTCCTGTTTCCTTCCCTGAATGCCTTTTTTCTTCCTAGTCATTTCCTCTTTAATCAGACACATGGCTCGTTCACGGCAGGTAAATCGAGTCTCCGTGGTCTCGCTCTGTGCTCATTTAGGCTACTTTTATGAGCATCTGGTCAAAATGTAAAAATACTGTGGCTGGTTTCCAGAAGTATTTTCTGGATTTTGCATTCGAGTCTTCCTTCAGGTATAGATGGGGATCATGAAACACTAAGTGTGATGACTAAACAGTAGAAATTAAACACAATCTATGTTACCCTCCATTTCTCAACGTTTCCACCCATAAATACAAACTCAGTTTTAACTGGAAATTAGAAACATGTTTTAGAGATGATTTGAATATTTTAATGAAAACTTATATAAATAAACATGTATGAAGTTTATTAATATTTTGATAGATATTGAAGAGTCTTAAGTGAACTGTTCCAATACACATACTATTAAAAAGTGTACACATAGCGCTTTTTAAATAAGTGAAAAAAGTTTGAGTTTATATTTTTACAATTATTCCTTAGATTATAATATAATTATATCATTTCTTTTCCCTAAAGCCTTCGTATACCCATCTTGCCCTCTGCTAAATTCATGCTCTTTTTTTCTACCAATAATTATTGTTACAAACATTTTTATGTATAGACATATATTTCTTAATATAGCAACCACTCAGTCTCTTTAATGTTACCTCAATGTGTGTTTTCAGTGCCGGCCATTTTTATTGACTGACCAGTTGATACGCTCTTCTCTGAGGAAGACGATTTCTCCCTCCTCAGCATTTCCTTGTTGCCTACAACAAGTCTGAGTTGGACTGAAGCCACTAAAGAGGCCTACTCCCTTCACTGGTAACAGTCTTCACGTATTATTTCAGGAGTTCTACTAATGATTTTTGAGAGTCAGAAGTTTCAGAATAACTTCTATCATTTAAAACAACTAAAATTACATTAATTCAAAAGCCATTTCAAACTCCTTCATTTAATTAGGATATATTATATTTCGATAAATGGTATGTCCATCAAAGAAACATCTTATAATGTAATGTGTGGCTCCCCTCTTGATTCAGAATCATAGTGACACATCATATATTGATGGATAAAGTAGAGTATAAGTACTCAGTATATCCTACTGTGATATGAACACTGTAAAAGAATATTCAATAAATAAAAGTACATGCTGAGTGTTAGGAAACCAAATACCATTCAGGAAATTTTATCTGGCCAAATGTATAATCTTCCGTAGTTAAATACCCATTGGAACCTAAGTAACCCAACCTAGCTCCATGTAATCCAAATGAAATAATTATCTCCTGGAAGATGCTACAGTTCTTTTTAATTTATTACTTAGAGTTAGCGTGAGAACTTACAATATTCAATATTATTGTCAAAAATTCAGGACAGAAGTTAAAGAACCTATATAACATTGAACTTGTATATATCTTTTCCTATTACATCATTCCTTTTTATTTAAAGAATATATTTTCATATAGTACAATTTGATCAAATTTTCCTTTGTGCCTTTTCCCAGAGCTTCCCCATATCCCTACGTCAAAATTAAAGTTCTTTTTCTGTTTCTCTCTCTAAAATAAAAGAAAAAGAAAACTAAAACAAGCAAAACTATAAGACAAAAATACTGAAACAAAACAAGACTTTTACAAAACAAACAAACAAACAACAACAAAATCTTAGTGTCTACTTTGAGTGAGTCAACTCCATGTAGGCATGGGATCCGACCTGCTGTGTTCTTGAAAATAGAACTTACACTTTGATATTACTCCATAATTGTTATGCTGTTTGACACAGCCTTGATTCTAGTAAAAATTTTTCATAAACACATCTAAATTGGGATTTCTGAAGTCCATCTTTCTGATATTTACTTTTATTAGCTCAACATGAACACAGAGGTCAAACTTTGACCCTCATGCTTACATGGCAAGCCCTATACTGACTGAACAGATTTGTATTTCCTCTTTACCTGTTGAATAGTGTATTTTCTCTGTAATGAGGTTTTCTGTGACCTTCAGGTAACATTAATAGGGTACTGCTTTCAAAGTTTTCTTCTTATTTAAGTTGTTAACATACTCAGCATGAAAAATGTCTATTATAAAAAGTGGATAAATTAAAATTATGTGTTTTTTTATCCTTCCAATTACATCTATAACATATAAATACAAGTTTTCCATATTTTGTTTTGATTTTTGAATTTTATTTTTAAAATATAATATACACCCAGAACTAGACATTGCATCATATTTTGGATTATCATAAATATCTTTCTTCTATGTTGATTGTTAAATAGACAATACTCATAGTTGATGTAATCAGTTACAGTAAAAGCACAATCAAATTTTACTCTTTTTGACCATTTAAGTCCTTAAAGATTTTTTTCCTTTGGTGATTTTATTTATTTATTTATTTATTTATTTTATTATTAGTTACATTTTATTAACTCTGTATACCAGCTGTATCCCTCTCCCTCATTCCCTCCCAATCCCACCCTCCTTCCCTCATCTCCTCCCTGCCCCTATCCAAGTCCACTGATTGGGGAGGACCTCCTCCCCTTTCAGCTGAGTTGTTTTATCAGTTGTTTTATCTTCAGGACTGGCTGGAAAGTCCTCATCTGTGGCCTAGCAGGACTGCTCCTCCCTTAGGGGGTGGGGAAGTCAAAGAGCTTGCCATTGAATTCCTGTCAGAAATAGTCCCTGTTCCCCTTACTAGGAGAAATTAATTGGTTACTGAGCTACCATGGGCTACATTGGAGCAGTGGTTTTCGGTTATATCTGTACATGGTCCTTGGTGGAGTATCAGTCTCAGAAAAGACCTTGTACCCAGATATATTTGGTCCTTGTGGAGTTCCTATCCTTTCCACTTCATAGTAACTCCCCCTTCTTTCATATAATTATTAGTCTGAAACATAAAAACATGTTTTAAAAACAGGAAAATGGATATATATATATATATATATATATATATATATATATATATATATTCACTGTCTTATAAGTGGTCATTGAGTATTTATTGCATAGTTAGGCCTCATGGTAATCCAGCCACTAGGTTTATCTTTATTTTAGCAGTCTTTTTAATAGGCTGAATAAACTCTAATATGCCTTTTAAATAACACAAATGGTACAATTAATTGAAATTATACACTATGTTGTTTCAGTAATTAAGATTCTCCATCTTACAAACAACTCTAAAAGTGATAATTTTCAATAGCTATCACCTTTTCTTTGCTTGTTCTTTGCTAAATAAATATTATATTTCTAATTTTATATAGAGTAGTCAGAATAAATAAGGTTTACTTAACATTTTATTTAAAGTATGTTTACTTTTTTTGTGTGTGGGAGAAATGGTTGAGAGATGGCTCCTAGAGTATTATTGCTGGTAGCAGAGCATCAAGGATTAAGCTTCCCAGAACCCCGAAGTTCTCCACAATCATTTGTGACTTCCCTTCAGGGATTCAAGGCTCACCTCTGGCCTCCATGAGCACTGCGCATACATGATATACCTAAGTGTAGGTGAACTCTTATTCACATACAAATCAACAAATCTTTTACCCACAGATGTTCCTACCACTCATTATCAAAGAAGCTTCTCTTATAGCAAAATAGGAAGGATCACAGAAAACCACTAGTGAAGATATGATGCAGAGGTAACTGGATCACTGAAGAGCAGAGCTGTGGTGGGTAAATCTACATCACACTTCCTGAAACTGTGTCTCAGGGAACATCGCAGAACAGAACCAGTCCAAGAGCCAGACAAATACCATACGCTGACTGTGAAACAGTCTCTCAAGAAATGACTGTAAAGACAAGATTTGAACAGTGGCAGTATCAGTAGACATGGTGTCCACCACCAAGGCGACGATTATAGAGGAAGCATTTAACTGGGTCTTGCTCACAGTTTCAGAGGCTTCGTCTACTAGCATCATGGTGGGAAGCAGGGCAGCAAGAAGGCACTAGCAGCACCTAAGACATCTTTATCTGCAGCCAGGAAAGAACACCAGGCTTGGTATGGGCTTTGGAAACCTCAAAGCCCACCCCCATCACATTTTCGCCAACAAGACTTTACCTCCTAATTCTTTAAAACAGTGCCACTTCCTGGTGACTAAAAATTCAAATTATGAACTGATCGGGACCAATCTTACTCAAACCACCACACATGCTAACACAGAATGAGTGGTCTCAGAGAATCCCAGCCACAGACAAAGGACTATAGGCAATCACTGGTGAGAGAGGAAGAATTAGGTTCTGCTCAGGATAAGCCTCCTAACCGTTTTTCCAATGCAAAGTGGTCAGCCTTGAAACCACATACACACAAATAGCAAAATGGACTCAGAAAGTTGTATTTATATGTTTAAGTACACGTGTATGCAGATATACACTTACCAATAAGAATCGCAGAGAAATATGTTATAGGTGAGAGAATACGGAGACAGGGAGGTAGGTAGACAGAATGGATTTGGGAATGGCTGCAGGAAGAGAAGAGAAGGGAGAGAGTAATTCAATAATACCTTTAGCTAAAAGAAATAAATAAATTTTAAATATAATAACATTTTACATTAATGTGTTATTCAAGCTATACATTTTTATAATAAGAAGTACAATTCCAACTGAGAATTCTGAATTAAAATCGTTGCCCTGTAATTTTTCTCAGTTGGGAATGAATTGGAGAAATAGTATCTAGATTGTGAAGTACCGTCACACTGTCATCTTCTCAACTGCAACAGTTGAGTCATATATTGACCGAGCTATCCTCCAGAGTGACTACGGTGCAAAACCTGTTATAAAGAGGCACAGGATGTCAGGAAAGTGTGCCAACTCTGACAAGATTCCTGGAGAACACGGAGCTATATACCTTTGTCTTCCTGCCTCTTGGTCTCACACTCCTGTTCATCAACCTCCCGCTCCAATCATAACTCTCGGGGCAAGATCTCATGAGGATCTCAGGAAACACATGCCCAGAGGTCTCATGAAGAAGGCCTGAGCATTTGTGAATAGTACGTTGATCTTGGGATCCCTGCGTGCAGTACTGTGACTAAACACATTGCTGTTGTTGAGGCTCTTCAGTTCATAAGTTCTTTTGCTGCATTTTGAGGAGACAGAGATTTGGGTGCTGATAGCCTCAAGCTTGGTTTCTTACACCTTCCCAGAGTTGGCCTGTCAGCAGTGCACTGTCAACATGCCCGTCTGTTTCCATCCTGACTAAGGGAGTATGTGTCCACCTCCATCTCTCTGTGACTGTACCGTCCTGCTAGATTGTAAAATATGCATACCACACATCATCAAAAGACAGACCACACTTGATTGGCATCAGATCAAGATTGTGCCTTCCTAGCCAACTTGCAAAGGAATAAGAGAGCTAGCAGTGGCTTTTGAGAAGGGAACTTGGAAAGCACACTGTGTTTTCTGCCTGGACTAACTGTGGGCCCTTTTTCTGTGCAATGCACCAATTTCATATTAGAAACTAATTTCCAGTTGATCCTGACAGGCTTACTTTAGCAATTGTGAATTGTATTGAAAAGAAATGAGAGAAATTACAAAGTAAAAAGACAGAAAGCTTGTTCTTTATTGAAGAACAGATTTCTGGGCAAAGCAAATGCAGTATTAAATGAGGTGAGAAATATTTTTTCAGAAGGAAAAGACCTACATATTGATTTCATGCAAGAAGATATGTGTCCTCAGAACATTTTTATTGTTAGGAATGCATTACTATATTTTTATACATGTTTGCACAAATGCAGCTTGAATTGTGTGGCGGGAAGTAAAATGAGCTCACTTCCCCTGCTTCTTCTGCTTACTGCTAAGTTTGTCTAGAGATGGTGAACGGTGTGGCTGGTGAACGTAAGGCCTGGATGCTGATAACCACAGCCTTTGTGGTTCAAGCTAGGACAAGACCACAGGGGAGGAAGACGTTTTTCTTAGTTACTATTTGATGCTTTATTTTAATTCCATTCCCAAGGGGTCAAGTACCTTTCTCTCAGCCGTTTTGCATCATTCAGCTGTGTGTGGGCAACCATCCAACTCACGCTCCGTTTTCTCCAGGTGCTGTTTGGGATTTGACGTCTTGACACTAGGAAATGCTATTATTAGATATAGACCCATGACACACAGTGCAGCCCATAAACCAGGAAAGTCCTGACTTGTGATTTTTTATCACAAATAATTGACAGAAAGTGCTAATGTGCTTCATGCTTTCAGTTTCTACTAAGCCATGCATGTATTCTATGTCAGAGTATTACTTCTTGATGTAGACCTTGCCCTCGGCCACCTGGCTTAGATGCTTCCAGAGGAATGACACTAGTTTTCACGTTTACCATACTTTCATGTCACTAATTCTCTATGTCTCATGTTCCCATAAGTGAGGGTAAGAAAGGATAGTTTTACTTAATTTCTTTTTGAATTGTCTTAAATGTAGCCAGTAAAGCTCTTCAACTTGTCTTCCAGGCCACTTTGAAACTGATTGTCATCACAGCATGTGTGTGTGTGTTTCTGTCTGTATATGTATATATATATATATATATATATATATATATATATATATATATATTTATACACACATATATATGTATATATGCATGTATGTATACATATATATACACATATGTTTTTGTGACCATTTGTGTGTCTTTGCACATCTATGTCTGTGTATATTTCTTTAATTTTTATTTTTACTTTTTAAACATTCTTTATTAATTACACTTTATTCACTTTGTATCCCCCTGTGGTTCCCTCCCTCCTCCCATCCCAATCCCTCCTTTCCTCCACACTCTGCATGCATGACCCTCCCCAAGTCCACTAATAGGGGAGGTCTTCTTAAAGATCATCCTGAGTGAGCTATCCCAGAAGCAGAAAGACACACAAGGTATATACTCACTCATATAGACATATAATATAGGATAAACCTACTAAAATCTGTACGCCTAAATACATTAATCAAGAAGGAGAACTCTTGCTAAAATGCTCAATCCTTATCCAGAAAGGCAAAGAGGATGGACATCAAAAGAAGGAGAAAAGAGGGAACAAGTCAGGAACCTGCCACACAGGACCTCTGAAAATCTCTGCCCTGCAGACTATCAATGCAGATGCTGAGACTTATGGGCAACCTTTGGGCAGAGTGCAGGGAATCTTAGGAAAGAAGTGGGAAACAGTAAGATCTGTAGAGGACAGGAACTCCACAAGGAGAGCAACAGAACCAAAAAATCTGAGCACAGGGGTTGTCCCTGAGACTGATACTCCAACCAAGGACTATGCATGGAGATAACCTAAGACCCCTGCACAGATGTAGCCCATGGCAGTTCAGTATCCAAGTGGGTTCCATTGTAATAGGAACAGGGACTGTCTCTGACATGAACTGATTGGCCTGCTCTTTAATTACCTCCCCCTGAGGGGGAAGCAGCATTACCAGGCCACAGTAGAAGACAATACTTTTTATATTAATTACAATTTATTTAATTT
This sequence comes from Psammomys obesus, assembly GCF_907164565.1. Lineage (NCBI taxonomy): Eukaryota > Metazoa > Chordata > Mammalia > Rodentia > Muridae > Psammomys > Psammomys obesus. Next base: position 5,159,038 of record NW_026596962.1, on the reverse strand, counting down.
GTATCCCAGCTGTAGCCCCCTCCCTCCTTCCTTCTCAATCTCACCCTCCCTCCCTCATCTCCTCCCTGCCTCTCTCTAAGTCCTCTGATAGGAGAGGTCCTCCCACCCTTCCCTCTGACCTTAGTTTATCAGGTCTCATCAGGACTGTCTGCATTGTCTTCCTTTGTGGTCTGGTAAGGCTGATCCCCCAACCAAGTGAGTGGGTAACTGTTTATGCGTGTATGCATATGCATGTCTATTTCCCTTTGTGTGTATGTTTCTATATACCTGTTTATGCATATATATGTATGTCCATGAGTATATCCATTGTAGCCCCGCCCTCAGTGCCTCCCAGTCCCATCCTCCCTCCATCTTCCTCCCCTAGCCCTCTCTACTGATAGGGGAAGTCCTTCTCCCCTACTGTATGTCTCTCTCTCTATGTGTGTGTGTGTGTGCACATGCTTGTATGTGTATCTGGGTATGCATGCATGTCTGTGGTTGTGCATGTGTGTGTATCAGTCTCTGTGTATGCTTACATGTGCATATATATATCTGTGTATTCATGTGTATGTGTGTGTACATGTGTGTCTTTATATGTAGGTGTCTATGCATATATGTGAGTATCTGCCTTTGTTTTATCACTACACGATGCCCTGGGCACATTTGGTGCATTGTTTTATCTGAAGTAATTGGTCTGTTGCTGTTGGGTACCATTGGTGTGGGCACAGTGTAAACAGCCTGAAGATACTTAGATACATTACTTAACTGTGAGGATTCAGGTCTGCACATTTTGCTACATCAGATATTGGTAACTGTGTGAAGATATGTAACCAGTTATAAAATTTTGAGTACTTTATCAGCGTTTACTAATATTATTTTGGTAGTCTTAGGATTAGCAGTAATGACTCACCCATCTTTCATTTCTTTTGAACCTGTGTTGCATATTATTCACATCATTGATCTTTTCAGGAATTTACTGTTACTTCAGGTGATTTTCTGATTAGTTTTCATTTATTAATTTCTATGATTTCTGGTATATAATCATGATTATTTATTACAATTTATTCACCTTGTATCCCTCTTGTATCCCCTCCCTTATCTTTTCCCTGTCCCACCCACCGTCCTTCCCACTTCTTTCCTATCCCTTTCCCCTACTCCACTGGTAGGGGAAGGCCTCCTCCCCTACTGTCTGACCCTAGCTCATCAGGTCCCATCAGGACTGCCTGGGTCCTCTTCTTTTGTGGGTTGGCTAGGTTACCCCACCAGGGAGAAGTGATCAAGGAGCAGGCAACCAAACTCAAGTCAGAGACTGTCTCTTCTCCCCTTCTTAAGAAACTCACATGTATACTGAGCTGTCTGCAGGCTATATCTGAGCCAGGGTCCAAGACCTCTCTGTGCATGGTCTTTGGTTGATGCATCTGATACATTGTTCTTATGTCCATTTTTTACAATTACTTCAGCTTTTCCAATTCCTTAGATGAAGCCAAAAGACTCCTGTATGTTAGGAAAACGCTCTGCCATCAAGCTATACCTCACTGTTTTTAGGACCAAATTGCTCTCATTTTTCTAGTTAGTGAAGTCAAAACTTTGATTTACTCATTTATTTCTAATATATATTAATGTGAAAAATTTCCCCTGTGCCAGAGCCTGGGGGTTGGATAGATAATGGCTTTATTGTGAATCTTGGGTAAGAATGTGTCCGTGAAAACATGTCTCTTTAATCTGAGGAGACCACCTACTTAACACAGGGGTTTTTCTCCCGTTGGGTGGACCCTGTACTTGTGTGGAATTACCAAAGTGATACCAAGTGATTCTGCTCATTCATCATTCTGGAAGCTCTAGCTCCATCAAGGAAAAAAAAAAAAAACATTTAAAAGTTTTTTTATCTTTCTGTCCAGAGTGTGAAGCAAAATTTATTTATTTTATGACTTTGTTTCTTTGATTAGAAAACCCCTCAATTTTTACTTGTTTTTAAATATGATTTTACAACATGGCACTGGACATTTTATATATAAAAATGAATGATTAAGTCACTCATCTATTCTCTGTTTTGATTAATTTTTTAGACAGTTTCATGCAGCTGAAGGTGGTCTTGAACTTATGATCCTCCAGCTTCCACAAGGCAGGTACTGTTACCTTTTAATGGGAATTTCTATGTTACTATTACCTTTGTTTAATTAACTCAGGAAAGTGTTATGCCAATATATCCTGCAAAAATTAATCTTCTTTATACAAAGCAACTGATGTACTTACAGCCATGTAGAGACTACGTTTTCCACAACTGGCTCTGCAATTTCTTTGATGACTCTCCTCTTGGTATCGTGCCACTGATGACCCTGCTCTTATTTTGGTATCGAGATCTCATTTACGACATTTCAGTCACTCAGTGCAGTTCTATGATTCGTAATTGTTTACACTGGTACAGTTTTCTATCTTTCTGAACTGCCTTTGGTGTGGGTGACACTGCTACCAGCTTTGGTTAATATTTCTCAATTGAAGCTGCTTACATCCATTGGCCTTCACACAAGTTCTGTGTGGTAGAGTACATGACAGAGTTCTCTTGAGGTGTTTCCTGAAAGGACCACAGCTGGGGGCAGTTACCCACTCTGAAGATTTGTCATTTATTTTGTTATGGCATGAGTAAGCTACACATCGTTTCTTCTAAAACAGGGAAGCTATCAACTAAGTAATTCCACACCCAAGGTAGTTTATGTGTTGACTGACAAATCCTTTTTAGTTTATATCCATGGCTATGTCAATTATTTTCTAAATTAAAAAAAAATGACCAATGGTAACATCACATTGTGCTTTTCAATCTTCTCAAAAAAGATGAAAGACTTTGATTTGTCCTCTCAAAGTTTCGTGTTTGTCTGGATGAAGCAGTCATTAAAAGCAATATCTCCTGTTCTTTGCTATTGGCTAATGTTTTAGATTTCAGTCATGTATTGCTTATTATTATGCCTACTGTATTAGCAGCAGTGATATGGGAAATAGACTCAAGAGAATCTGATCATTTTATGCTTCATTTAGTCAGTAATGGACATTGGTAGACTTGTGATAATTAAAAATTCTCTCATGGTTTCAGAGCTCGTACTGCACAACAATGCTCCATGAGAAATGCTTTGCTGAAATAATGGTGGTTGAAGTTTCATGTACTGATCTTTCTTGAGAAATAGATAAGTTAAAAAAAGAAAATATTCAAAATGCTTTGAATGTTTAAGATATAGCTTAAACCAGTTTTGAATCAAAGGCAATTAAAGTTAATAATAAAATTACAAATGTATTACAACTCATCATAAGTATAATTTGATTAAATTTTGAATGGTTTTACTGTGGTATATGACTGAGAAATATATCAAATATATCCTTGTATTTCAGGAGACTTACAAGAGTCTGTATTAGTCAGGTATCTCTACAGGAACAGAATTATTAGGATAAATATATGTATCAATGTATGTATATATATTATAGACTCAATATAATCAATAGGATAATATATACCTATATTACACACAAATATGTATGTGCACTTAGCACACATCAAAATTGTAACAATAGTTGCCTTATACATGAGAGGTTGAGAAATCCTTCTTGTAGTTTCTTGGTCCTTGATGCTGGACACCTTGGCAGTACCAATCTGGCACGTAAAACTTTGAAGTTTCTTTGAGAGCTATTGACCTATGAAACATAGAAGCCTAGAAATGCTTGCTCTGCTGCCACTGAAGGACCTCATAGCTACATCAGCATAAAAACGTTCAGTAGTAAGTGAAAGTGCCAGCCACACCAGGGGAAAGCACAGTGAGAAAAGGTTAAATGAGCTTCTGATTCCAAGTCCTCTTTTCTCTGGTCTGCTACAGGCGAGCACTGCCTACCTGTGGGGTCTTTTCACATTAATTAAGGCAGCCACGACCATCCTCACATGTTTCTAATTTGTATCAAGTTGATATTAAAACCAACTGTCTTCTGAGAGGCTTCATGCAGCAGCTGATGAAACCACACGCAGAAACCCACAGCCAAACAATAGGCCTAGCTCTGGGAGTTTTGTGGAAGAGTGACAGGAAGGATTGAAGGACCTGGAGTGGTCAAGAACACCACAGGAAGACCTGCAGAGTAAACTAACCTGTGCCGATGGGGGCTCACAGAGACTGAGCCACCAAGCATAGGCCTGACCAACGCCTCCTCCACATAGTAGCAGATGTGCAGCTTTGTCAGCACGTGGCCCCTAACAATTGGAGCAGGGCACTGTCTCTGGGTCTGCTGGCTGCCTTTAGATCCCTTTGCCCTACCCGGGCTGCCTTGTCAGGCCTCAGTGGGAGAGGACGCACCTAGACTTTGCTGTGACTTGAGGTGCCGGGTCAATTGGTACCCAAGAGGTGGGGGCTCAGATCTCTGAGGAGAAGGGAAGGAGGGGTGGGAAAGGCGGTATGAGAAAAAAGGGAGGAGCTTTGATCAGACTGCATAGTGATTAAATAAATCAATTTAAAAAACTAACTGTAATACAATGTGTTTTAGGAAGTGCGATACATTAAATCAAAACTCCATGCTTGCTTCATTTCGCTACACTACTCAGCAGTCTCTAGGGACTGATGGGGCATTCACTCATGTAGAAAATCACATCTGTAGATTGTATCCTATTTCAAGTCAGAACCTAAGAATTTTCTAAACTGTCAATACAAATAGGTAGGCATACATATTTTTGAGACGTTTCGCTTAAATATTATATACACGTTTTTATTTGTTGATGACCCTGGATAAAGCTGTCAAGTTATATGTGAGCATCTCATTGTTAACTTTGATATTCTTATATATTGACAGTATTACTACATTTATCAGGATATACTTATATTTAGAAACAAAAGCTGGCAAAATAGATGTAGCTTATCAAACACTGTGCTTCCTTGTTCACTTTCCTTTTTCTTTCCATCTTCTTCCCCTCCTTCTTCTTTACTGATTCTTCTTTACAGTTTAGAGATCTGAGTCTAAACTGATAAATGTTTTTATATTGATGACTACATGAGGCAACAGAAGAGGACGTGGTGAATCAGCATTGATCCTTAAAGTTCTCAGAAATTTGATAGTTAATTATTTTTTATTAAATTTTTAGTTTTTTACATTAATTACATTTTATTCGCTTTGTATCCCAGCTGTAGCACCTTCCCTAATTTCCTCCCTCCCTCATCTCCTCCCTGCCTCTCTCTAAGTCCACTGATAGGGGAGGTCCTCCTCCCCTTCCATCTGACCAATTCTGCTCATGTTTCTTTACCTAAAGTAATTTTCAGAATTTAGAGCAGCCATGCAATCCTGCAAATGTCTAGAACGTAGAAGAGATGAAACGATTGTGGAAATATAAATGAATATTGGTAAAAATTAAAAAGAACTGGTGACCAAATACTGGCTTAAAAAACAAAACAAACAAACAAAAACCCCCAAAACTATAAAAGACTGTGCTGCAGCTTTAGAGGACAGCTTGCATCCACACTCCTGAGATAGACTCCAAAGGCCTCCGAGGAGGGATTTCATATTCACTATTATCAGAACTCACATGGCTGTCTAGGACCAGCAACGGCCAACTTACATCCGTAGTTCTGCTGTGAAGGGTGCACATCTTACTTTCTACCCTACCTTGTACATTCACAGATTTTCTCCAACAGTCTTAACCTATACAAACCTCCTTTTATTCTGCCCTTTTACTCCTTGAACCCTAAATCTTAATCAAAGAACTTTGGAATTTATATTCCTTAACAATATTAATGTGCCCTAAAGGAATAGAACAGGTTGTTAATAATTAAAATTATCCTTACTAATTATGCAACACATATCTCACAATTACCCTATTTGTAATAGCTGACTACCTGAAAAGAAAAAAAAAAATGGTTCATGAAGACCAGGAAGCACCTGATCACGTGGATATGGATTTGCAGGTGTTTGTGAGCTACCTAATGTGTGTGCTGAGAACCAAGCTCAGTTCTGGGAAGAGCAGCAACAGATTGTAACTGCTAGAATGTCTCTCCGGCTCCAGTAATCCTCATATTTAAGCTTTATGTTTTACGGTAATTTTAGATTTGAAACTCATAAGATGGTGCATGTCTTTGATCCAGTACCTAGGAGCGGATTTTCATAGCAAGCAAGATTTTAAAATCTTAAGTAAATGAGTATACATTAATAATTAAGAACTTATTTTGTCTATTTAAATGTGAAACATCTGAAAAAATAAAGTCATGATTTTAATATTTTAAATATCAAAATGATTTAAAGACTAAGTTGAGAATTCAGAAAAGTTGGTTACTTAAAAAAAGTATTATAAAAACATGTTTTTGTTTTAATCCCACGTGAAAAGATATGGGGGTGCTTCACAGCAGCTGACTATGACCTGATTTGGATCATAGCTCTTGCAAAGGTGTGACTTTACCAGCTGCAGATAGTTTCTGCAAATATAAGACATTTGGAATTCTAAGGGCTTTTCAGAGGACATATAAATGCCATGACTGAAAGAGGCATGGGAGGGTGTTGTTGGTTGGTTGGTGCTGGCTATAGTTTGTTCAGTCGTCATGTGCAAAGAAGAAACAAATGAACAAATTAGATGTCTCCATAGCAAAGATCAAACTTAACCCAGAGAACTCAACACCCATAACCAACTGAAAGTAGTCTAAGGATAAAGTTGTGCCCTTTCCAACCCCTGACTTTATTCAGCCATATCTCTCCTTTCTTCCCTATCCTTCTTTTCTCCTTTATCTACTGTTAGGGAGTTGAAAGGGTGGAAGAAAGGTGGTGGAGAAGGGTGGAAGAGACAAGAACCCATGTGATAAAAACAAACAAACAAACAAACAAACAAAGGTTACACCATATTTATTATCTTACTCTATGGAAATTTAAAATGTAAAAATGACTTTTAAATGTACTCAAAACTAAACGGAGACATGATGAATGCTTCATTAGGTGTGGCGGAGTTAATTTTCTTAAAATCCTGCATTCACATTACCAATTGACAAGAATTAATGTCTTGAACAAAGCTAGTCTCTGAGACCTCAAGCAAAAGGCATAACTTTTTGAGTCTCCATTTTCTTCCATGAAAGGTGAAACAACCATGTGTTTCCTTCAGAGTCAGTGAAAACACTCCAAGAAGCTCTACTTGGGATGGGAAATCATTTTCTCTGAGGCAAACGTAAGTGTTGCTTTAGTTTTATCATTTTATTTTTGGCATTCAGATTCAACAACAGCAGGTCAGCACTGCAAAAATTGGCAAAATTTAGTGACTACGCTAGGAAGCACAAAACAAAACAAAACAAACAAAGAAACAAAAACCTTACTCTAAACTTGCTCCCCTCTCAATATACTAACTCATTTTTTTTTCAGTAATACTAAATAGATTTGCAAACTAGACTAGATAAATGATCTAACATTAAATACGTTTGAATACTACTGCAATGTGTACAGACTTGAGACCTAGAGATGTGATGTAGTTTCTAAGTATAGCAAGGTTATTATTTTCTATAATTATATTTTAGAGTAACATATTCCGAAAGGCCAAGTGAATGCAGATTAGTTTCTGTGATTTATCTCCTGGTGGTTTTACTGAATTCCACAGGCAAGAATCATCAGCTGTTGTATTCAGAACTGCTTCAGGCATACTTGGAGTCATGTGAAGGGAGAACAGCAGAGAGTACAAATAACACCAGTTGTCCTAGTGGGTTTTTGGTAATGCAAACAAACTGAAAATAGCTGTGTGGCAGGCTGAGCAGCCGCATGGGTCCGAGTTCTATGGCTCCTGAAAGTAGGCCATTCTCACAGCTGTCTACCTTTTCTCTGATATTATTAGTAGCTATGAAGAAGTGGAGATTAAAAATGATCAAAATTTGCTAATTGCCCATGTGAGATGGTCAAGTATCTCAATTTTGGAATTATATGCTCATCAGGTTTCTTGATATATTTATTTAATACATAAATTTTGTGAGCTTACAGTTGAAGTTACAAGTTTTATGGTATCTGGAAACTTTTTATGTAATATCTAATAGGTTATGTAATATCTACTAAAGGATTTCCAAAGAAAGTCATTTAAAAATAGAAAAAGAAAAATGATTTCTGAAATGATAACAATGATATCAGTTTAACACATTTAAAAATAACATAAAATTGAAATACTGTTATTAAATAGCATACCTAAATATTCACTTCTTTAAATCTATTGAAAAATGTTTAGCAATCTCTTCTTTGTTTGGCAATTTTCCATCCTTAAATATGTTCCTTTAATGGTATGATTTCTCCATTTTACTTGACTGTACATAGGGAACAGAGCCAAGCTGCCTTTATCACAATGTAACACTATAACATTTTCAAATTTGCATTGAAATTATAAATATATATATTTTGCAATTATAATACAGTTGCATATCATTTTCTGAATCTCTTGCCTCCCTTCAAACCCTTCTGCTTACCTCTCCTTGTTCTCTTCTTAAATTCGTTGCCTCATTTTCCATTAATAGTTGTTGCATGATATATGCATATATATGTTTCTTTATTTTTATTTATTCATTTCATCACGCTACAACCTGATCTCAGCCGCCACCCTCCTCTCCTTCCACTCCCACCCTCATGTCTCCTGCCCCCATTCACCATAACAACCTGCTTAGTCTGTTTAATGTTACTTAAATGTATATGCTTTCATAGTTGACCATTTGGTAATGGATGATCAAGGGGCATGGTTCTCCCTGAAGAAGATGAGTTCTCCTGTGCTCAACAATTCTTTCTGCATTGTTAAGTGCTCATTGTTTTTCCATCACCCAATTTGCTGTCTATTGTTGTGCTTGTTCACCTCCTGTTTAGACCCACTTAAGTTTTTTAAATCAACATTTCTAATATGGTGGCTTGAATGAGAAATGTCCCTTACAGGCTTAGTCGTTTGGACACTTAGTCACAGTTGGTGTACTGTTCAACCAGAGTTAAGATGTGCAGCCTTTCTGGAGGAAGTGCTAGACTAGAGTGGGCTGTCTCTGATTATTGTTTCTGTTTGCAGTAAAAGATGTAACGTATCTGCTTCCTGCTTCTGCCTCTTGTAGTTATGCCTCCCTCCACAATGAGCTTTGTATGCCTTTGTAGCCATAGCCCACATAAACTCTTCCTTCTGTTAATCACCTTAGTTATGGCATTTGATCACAGCAGCAGAGAATTAACTACTGGAAATACACTTGAATAAGTTGAGATTATTCTATATTTTAACTTCATCACTACTTTTAACAAGGGGTGCTGGACTTGGTTGAATGACTTTTTCATCTATTCAGATCTGCATGTGATTTAAGTCTTTTGCTACTCTACTGGTTAGTTTGGTCAACTTCATACAAACTTACTGTGTGTAGGCTTTCTAATGAAACAAAAGAACAAGAGAAAACAAAACCAACAAAAAACAAACAAAGTAACCCACCATGAGAGAAAGTAAATTAGGGATGAAAATATTTATTTCAGTTTACAACTCTCAGGTAACAGCCTGTCACTGAGGAAACACAGGGCAGAAACTCAAGGCAGGAATTTGGAGGCAGGAAATGAAGCAAAGGTGAGGAGCACTGCTATTTACTGGCCGTATCTTGCTCAGCCCGCTTTCTTTAACACACCAGAACCACAGACCACTGTGCACAGCCCCAGTGATCTGGCTCCTTCCACATCAGTAATTAATTAAGAAAACACACAACAATACATAGAGGCCAATCTTATTGAGGTATTTTCTTTATAGGGAATAGCTTGTGTCAAGGTGAAATAAACCTAACCAATACATTAATACACTTATGGAAAGAGGAGATTTCTATTAAAGATTTACTGCCATAAGAATGACCTATGATCCTGTTGTCTAATTCTTATTGTTCACGCCTTTGTTCTGTCTGATTGGAGTTGTTTGTCTTCATCCTACTCTTTTTTTCTTTTATTATTATTTTTATTTTTTACAATATATCCCAATTGAAGCCCCTTCCCTGAATTCCTCTCAGTCCACCCTCCCTCTTTCTTTCCCCCTATTCCTCTCCCCTAGTCCCCTGAAAGGGGGAAGTTCTCCTCTGCCATCTGCCTATAGCTTATCAAGTCTTCAGGGCTGTTTGGATCTTGACCCCTGCTCAGAGGTAACCAATTGGTAGCTTGGTCTTCCTACCACTTTAATGGTAGGAATTGACTGTTTACTTTATTAGTCATGATTGAGTCCTTCCTAACTCCTTTTTATCCATTCTTCTCAGGGGTTATCTTCCTGTAACCTCATAAAGAAATTGTCTTTGTTCCTCCTTTGTACATACTATTTATATAATTATTTTTCTATAGTGTTTCCTTGATTGTCATAAGAGAACCTTTAATCTAGGAACACTGCATTTTCTGGATTATCTTATTTCATCTTGATCTTTCTTTCTCTCAGGAAAGTGTCTGGAACCCTTGAAAAGTAGTTGTGCACACTATGGCTACAATGTGGAACCAGCAAAGAGATTTCTTTCCATAAAAACACTTACATACTCTTAGTTGGATCAAAGACCTCAACATAAAACCAGATACTCTAAATCTGTTAGAAGAAAAAGTGGGGAACAGCCTAGAACTCATTGGCACAGGAGACAACTTCCTGAACAGAACACCAACAGCACAGGCTCTAAGAGCAACAATCAATAAATGGGACCTCATGAAACTGAAAAGCTTCTGTAAAGCAAAGGACACTGTCATCAAAACAAAACGACTGCCTACAGATTGGGAAAGAATCTTCACTAACCCTTTATGTGACAGAGGACTAATATCCAGTATATACAAAGAACTAAAGAAGCTGAAAAGCAGCATACCAAGTAATCCAATTAAAAAATGGGGAACAAAGCTAAACAGAGAATTCTCCACAGAGGAATATCGAATGGCAGAGAAACACTTAAAGAAATGCTCAACGTCATTAGCCATCAGACAAATGCAAATCAAAATGACCCTGAGATTTTACCTTACACCCATCAGAATGGCCAAGATGAAAAACTCAAGTGATAACACATGCTGCAGAGGTTGTGGAGAAAGGGGAACCCTCCTTCACTGCTGGTGGGAATGTAAACTGGTACAACCACTCTGGAAATCTATCTGGTGCTTTCTCAGACAATTAGGAATAGTGCTTCCTCAAGACCCAGCTATACAACTGCTAGGTATATACCCAAACTTTGCTCAAGTACACAAAAGGGATACTTGCTCAACCATGTTTATAGCAGCTTTATTTGTAATAGACAGAACCTGGAAAAAAACCCAGATGTCCATCAACGGAGGAATGGGTACAGAAATTGTGGTATTTTTACACAATGGAATACTACTCAGCAATCAAAAAGGAAGATATTGTGAAATTTGCAGGCAAATGGTGGGATCTAGAAAAGATCATTCTGAGTGAAATATCCCAAAGGAGAAAGACAAACATGGTATATACTCACTTATATAGACCTATAAGATATGATAAACATAATGAAATCTATACACCTAAAAAAGATAATCAAGAGAGCGGACATGGGGTAAGATGATCAATCCTCCTTTAGAAAGACAGATGGGATGTGCATTGAACATAAGACAGGCGTCCACTGAGCACATCTGAAAGACTCTAACTAGCAGTGTTTTCAAAGCAGATACAAAGACTCATGACTAAACCTTCGGCAGAGTACAGGGAATCATGAAAGAAGGGTTGTTAGTACGATGGGGAAAGGATAGGAACTCCACAAGGACCAAATATATCTGGGCACAGGGTCTTTTCAGAGACTGACATTCAACCAAGGACCATGTATGAATATAACCTAGAACCTCTGCTCAGATGTAGCCTGTGGTAGCTCAGTAACCAATTGGTTTCCCATAGTGAGGGGAACAAGGACTATTTCTAACAGGAACTCAATGATTGACTCTTTGATCTCCCCACCTCCCAAGGGAGGAGCAGTCCTGTTAGGCCACAGAGGAGGGCTTCGAAGCCAGTCCTGAAGATACCTGATAAAACAGGATCAGATGAATGGGGAGGAGGACTTGGGAAGGGGTATGGTGGAGATAAGGGAGAGAGGGTGGGGTTGGGAGGGAAGGAGGGAGCAGGACATGGCTGGGATACAGAGTTAATAAAATGTAACTGATAAGAAAAAAATAAAATTAAATAAAAAACATCTTCCTGGACATCACAACTGAAGGTATTCAACAGTGAAAGAAGGGCTCCTTAGAAGGTCTTAGAAGTTCTTTTTTCTGATTAAAACTAGAGGGCAACACTGAGAATTGGATGGTGGTAAAAAGAGAACAATGAACTTAGTCAATATTTGTGAAGTCTTTGGTATTATTTTAGCAAGACACTGAAGTAATTCTATATTTGACAGTATGATAATAAATGGACAAAAGCTTCCTAAAGTAGAGGCTTAAAACATTGGAGTTGAAGCTGATGTGCTTTATAAATATGCTGCCCCTAAGGTGTTATATCGATTATCAGTAAAGAGATATGGAGAAATCCAAGCATTCAGAAATAAGTCAACCAACATAAATCAAGATTGCTAACATTAATTTTATTTTCATTGATGTGTTATATTCCAGAAATGCAACTATGATTTCCTCTGTGTCTAATCTCTCAATAACACTATAAAAACTTAGCCATTGTAGAAGGCCATTTTTGACATCCAGGGTAAACCAAGGAAAGGGTGTATAGTCATCTGCTGATCACTCAGCAGATTTCTTTCTGAAGGAATAAAGCCTGGGACTAATTTTACCTGTGGCCTGCAGAATTCTTTCTCAAGAGTATTCTTTTAATTTATTGAAGCCAGAAAAACAGAAAAGCAAAAGGGAAAAATAACACACACACACACACACACACACACACACACACACACACACACACATACTTGATGGATAAATCAAGACAAACTCCAACAATTTTACACACACACACACACATATCCACACAGCACATACATACATACCTTTCATACATGGGGTAGATGGAGCAAACTCAACGAGCAAGCTCCAAAAATTTAATTTTTTTCTACCACATCTTGTACATTCCAGCAAAATCTTTAAAGCAATATAAATACCACAGTGTGGCTACACTCTGTTTATCTTTACTTTTATGACCACAGTGACTACATATCGGGAAAAGCGTGTTCCGCACTGTCTTTACATGAGCAAATTTTTACCCATTATGGGAGCAAAATAAATGTGAAAAACAAATTATTCTCAAAACCCCACATACATTTGTAACTAAGCAACTTGTAATAGATTAACAAAGTATGAGCAAGTAAGGTGATTTTCTCAGCCAGTTTTTCTTTCTGGCAGCTATAATTTGTGGTATACAAAGAAAGAATCAATTATTTTGTTATTTATCTTAAAAAAGTAATCTTATAAAAATGTTTAAAAAATAAGATGTCTAAACTTTTAGATAAAAACAGTCATTTCTACTTTAAATCCTGAAGGTGTACATCTACTTAGTAGCATTTTTAATCAAATCCTATCAGGAAAATTAAGTACAAAATGGGGACAAGAAATTAATTACCATCTTGATCACCAGCCCAGCTTTTGGGACAAGAAATTAATTACCATCTTGATCACCACCCCAGCTTTAGAAAAAGTCATGTCAGCTAGTACCATTCAGGCTGTGATTGTTCCTGTTACCTGAACTCAAATAACAGTAGTTCAACCACTCAGACTGAGACTGTCTGAACTTCACATTGCTCCTAAGATTTTTAACATCAGCACCACCAACAAAAATATGTTAACTACCATTACTAACTAGTCTATTTTACAGATCTTTTTCTCAATTTTTCTTGGTGTTTCTGTTTGCTACCTTAATATTTTTTTATTTTATTTTTTTATTTACGTTACATAACAAAGGTGCCCTTCCTTCTTTTCCACCCAGAATTTCTTCTCCCTTTCTCCCTGTCCTCCTTCCCTTTTTGCTTTCCTCCCAGAAAATGGGGCTCCCTGTCTCCCCATATCCACTTCCCCAGCATATCAAATAACCTCAGGACTGAACATAACTTTTTAGTTTTTTTTTAATTTTTTATATTAATTACAGTTTATTAACTTTGTGTCCAAGATGTAGCCCCTTCCCTCATTCCTTCTCAATCCTACACTCCCTCCCTCATCTCCTCCCATGCCCCTCTCCTCCCATGCCCCTCTCCCCTGAAAGAGTAGGTCCTCCTCTCCCTCTGTTTGACCATAGCCTATCAGGTCTCATCAGGACTGGCTGCATTGTCTTCCTCTGTGGTCTGGTAAGGATGTTCTCCCATCAGGGGGAGATGACCAAAAAGCCAGCCACTGAGTTCATGTGAGGGACAGTCCCTGTTCCCATTACTAGGACACCCACTTGGAGATTGAGCTGCCAAGGGTTGCATCTGTGCAGGAGTTCTAGGTTATTTCCATGCATGGTCCTTGGTTGGAGTATCAGTCTCAGAAAAAAAAAAAAAACCCTTAAGCCAGGGTTTCTTGGTTCTGTTGCTCTCCTTGTGCAACCCCTGTACCCTCCAGGTATTTCTATATCCACCTTCTTTCACAATATTCCTTGCACTCTGCCCAAAGTTTGGTTATGATTCTCAGCATCTGCATTGATGCCCTGCTGGGTAGAGTCTTTCAGAGGCCCTCTGTGGTAGGTTCCTGTCCTGTTCCCTGTTTTCTCCCTCTTCCAATGTCCAATCTGTTTGCCTTTCTGACTGAGGATTATTCATCTTACCCAGGGCTCTCCTTCTTGCTTAGCTTCTATAGGTGTATAGATTTTATTATGTTTATCCTATATTATATATCTAATATACACTTACAAGTGAGAATATACCATGTGTGTCTTTCTGCTTCTGGGATACATCACTTAGGATGATCTTTTCTAGATCCAACTATTTGCCTGCAAATGTCATGATTTCCTTGTTTGTAATTAATGAGTAGCATTCCATTGTGTAGATGTACCATAATTTCTGTATTCATTCCTCAGTTGAGGGCATCTTGGTTGTTTCTAGCTTCTGGCTATTATGAATAAAGCTCCTGCAAACATGTCCTTGTGTACTTGAGCATATTTTGGATATATTCTTAAGAGTGGTATAGCTGGACTTTGGGAAACACTATTCTTAATTGTCTGAGAAAGTGCCAGATTGATTTCCAAAGTGTTTGCACAAGTTTAGATTCCCACCAGCAGTGGAGGAGGGTTCCCCTTTCTCCACAACCTCTCCAGCATGTGTTGTCACTTAAGTTTTTCATCTTAGCCATTTTGATGGGTGTAAGGTGAAATCTCAGGGTCGTTTTGATTTGTATTTCACTGATGACTAAAGACTTTGAATATTTCTTTAAGTGTTTCTCTGCCATTTAATATTCCTCTAGAGAGAATTCTCTGTTTTGCTCTGTACACCATTTTTTTTTATTGGATTTTGTTGCTTTTTGACGTCTTAAGTTCTTTATATATTCTGGATATTAGCCCTCTGTCAGATACAGGGTTGGTTAAGATTCCTTCCCATTCTGTAGGTTGTCATTTAGTTCTGAAGACAGTATCCTTTGCTTTACAGAAATTGAAGAAGATATCAGAAGATGAAAAGATTTCCCATGTACATGGATTGGTAGGTTTAACATAGTGAAAATGTACACCCTGCCAAAAGCGATCTACAGATTCAATGCAATTCCTATCAAAATATCAACACAATTCTTTACAGAACTTGATAGAAAAATTCTCAACTTCAAATGGAAAAAACACACACAGAATTGTCAAAACTATCCTGTACAACAACAGATCGTCTGGCGGTATCTCCATTCCTGTTCTCTAGTTGTATTACAAAGCAATAGTAATAAAAACTGCATGGTATTGGCATAGAAACAGACTGGTGGATCAATGGAATCAAATAGAAGACCCAGAAATAAACCCACATACCTATGGATACTTGATTTTTGGCAAAGAAGCCAAAACCACACATTGGAAAAAAGACAGCATCTTTAACAAATGGTGCTGGTCTAACTGGATGTCTACATGTAGAAAAATGCAAATAGATCCATACTTATCACCCTGCACAAAACTAAAGTCCAAGTGGATCAAAGACCTCAACATAAAACCAGAAACACTAAATCGGTTAGAAAAAAAAGTGGGGAAGAGCCTTGACCTCGTTGGCACAGGAGACAACTTCCTGAACAGAGCATCAACAGCACAGGCTCTAAGAGCAACAATCAATGGGACCTCATGAAACTGAAAAGCTTCTGTAAAGCAGAGGCCTGAGCATGTCTTCATCCCCTGAGGCCAGGCAAGGCAGGCCTACCATGGGAAAGTGATCCGAATGCAGGCAATAGAGTCCATGTTAGAAACAGTCTCCTCTCCCCACTAGCCAGGTGCCCCACATGAAGACCAAGCTGCCCAATGTCTACCTGTGTGCAGGGGCCTAGGTCCAGACAATGCGTGCTCCTTACTTGATGTCTCAGTGTCTCAAAGCTCTCATGAGATTGGGTTAATTGCCTTTGTGGTCTTCTTGTGAGCTACCTGTCCACTCCAGGTTCTTTCATCTTTCTCTCAAAACTTCCACCATAAGCCTTCAACTCTGCCCCATGCAATCCCTAGCCTCTGTCCTGATCCACTGCTGGCTGGAGCATCCCAGATTACAGCCCAGTTAGGCTCCTGTCTGCAAGTATAGCAGTGTATCACTATTAGTATAAGAGGCTGACTCTTTCCCTGGTGTGGGTCTATGGTTAGGCCAATTGGTTGTACTTTCCCTCAATCTTTGTTCACTCTTGATCCCTGCATTTCTTGTAGGTAAGACAATTTTTGGATCGAAGTTTTTGTCCGTGGGTTCTTGTTCCCCTCTTTCCACTATCCTGCTTGGCTAGGAGGTGGTCACTTCAGTTTTCATGTTCTCCCCTCCCCTCAGCTGGAGTCACACCCATGTCTAAGAGTGGTGGTCACTGCTAACAATCTACATTCTTAAGTTCTTTCTGAGGGTGTTGGATGAATCATTAATTGTTCCAGCAGCAATGCTTGAAAAGATCAAGCGCTATTATTTTACATGCGAATGACACTGCCCAGTGAGGGGCTGGAAGCCTCCTTACAGTTCTCACACCATTCTTATATCGTGAAGAATGTGGTGACAGCAAGGACAGCAAGCAGAGCAATGGTTCTTGATAACTTGAAGTCCTCACGACACACAGTCCCCTGGACTCTGTTTCTCAGAGACATAGCCATTATGATTGTGCTAATCGCTGGGCCAAATTCCACTAGGTCTAAAGCTGTTTTTCTATTCCTCATGCAAGGCCCTTGACAAGCCACAAATCTTGTGTTTTGGTGGTGAATATAGTTGACATTTCATGTTTTTGAACAATTTGTGTGTTTTAAATAATATTTATTTTTACAAAGAGTTTACATAATGCATTGCTGACTGAGGACACCAGCATTGCCATCAAGCTGTCATAAAAAATAAGCAAGAATTAAAGTGAAAACTATAGTTTGTTTTAGTTTTAAAACAAAACGTGAGTGTTTAGTCATAGTTTTAGAGTGTCTGTTTTGACTGGAAGTCTTGCACAGAAGGTTATCACGGTATTACCCTCAGCAGTGCACTCCAGACACCAAATGAGCTGTGGCTCAAGGTCTTCTGAGTAGGTAGACATCTGGGACATGAAACTCTGACTTAGGCACATGAAAGTGCTCTTAGACTTTCAAAAGGCTTTCTCTTTCCCTGTGAGGAAATAAAAACATCTGTGTTTGCAGACGCTGTCAGCTGAGATCCAAAGAATTGTCAGAAAATCATCAGGTTCTGATTGAAAGTGATGCTGGATTTTCTGCTTTGTATCAGAAAAAAAGATGGAAACAGAAGTAAATGATTGCATACATTGATGTTCTGAGTGACTACGGGAGAAATTTAGCGTTGATGAAAGGGGCTGTCACTTCCTCTGTGAACTCGTATAGTCAGGGGAAATGGTGCTTTTTTGAGAGAGAGACAATAGCTTACAAAAATATTCACTTTCATTGTTTTTTTTTTTTTTTTTTTTGGAGATAAGAGTCTCACTTTGTAAATCAGTCTGTTTAGAAACTCATTATGAGGATGAGGCTGGCCTTGAACTTATAGTAATATTTTCTAGGTTTGTTGAATGCAGGCAGTATAGGCATGAACTACTATACTAGGTTAAAAATTTACTTTAGTGGAATGATGAGCAGGGAAACAACAGAATTCAATACAACAACGTTTCTTTTTATGTTTATTATGGATCTTAGTTAAGGGACTTTTTTTGCTTAGTGGAACCTGCAGCAAAATACTCTGCATTTCACTTTTTCACTGATAAAAACCATAACCTTCAGATTCTTCCTTAATAACTTGATGGATTACCATAATAGCTACCCATATTGAAAAATTATGACAAAATTTGTTTCACCTTAGCTAGTCACAAACTTCAAAGTTTAAACTTGATACTGTCCACTTTTGTCAGAGTAAGACATGATTACACCAGTTAACCAGAAAGGTCTGAGAATTAAATATATTTTGGGAAGTGTATATGTAGTGAACCCGGAAGATAATTAAAATATAAAATCATAACTAATAATACTATTTCTCCAAGGCCTCTGAGTCACAGCCTTTTAAAATGATTCTCTAGAAAATGACAGTGTAGCGGTGTTCTTTTCTGCACAGTCTGTCAGCTAAAATGAGGTGAATTACCTTATCACATCCCTTATAATTTACTTCTATTTCAGATGTAAAATGTATGGGACATCATCAACTGAAATGAAACCACTTGGGATTTATTAAGAGCTCTCTGAAACAGGATCCATTTTTTGACTAAACATTACATACATATGTCATCTGTGATCAGCATGTAAGAAAATGTCACACTTGAAGATCTTATGTTTTCCCATCTTACAAAAACTATATTGATGTTGATATTTTTGTTTCTGTGGTCACAATCAGCAGAATAACATACATGTGAAGGCTAATCTAACAACCCACAGTAATTCTGAACACTGAGTTAGATAATAGGAAAAGGAAACCATAAAAAGAAATAATAACTGCTCGTTCTTTTTCTAGATTTTATTCACATCTCTGCTAAGCCAGACAGAGAAAACAGTGAAATGTGAACAGGACACTGTGAGTGAAGATTCCAGAAAAAAGGTGTAAATCACTCTCTTGTTTTTGTGTATATTTCTAAGTCCAGCATCATGAAGAGTGATCTTTTGATCTCATCAGCTAAGAACACCTTGAATCCACAGAGACTGTAGGAATCCCTCAAGATTCTATTGCTTACTGTGCATTCATACTCTCCTAGGGTGTTATTTATTTGTATCAAAATGATATTGGGAGTCTTTGCTAGGAAACTGAAGAATCCACTAACAAATACAACAACAAAGTAATACACATGATAACTACAGGTATGGAGGTGTATATGATTCCTAAATCAGCGGTGATAACTGTAATTCTACATTTACATAGACCAAACTAGGAAAGAAAGTTGATATTTACTTGGAATTAAGAGATATTTATAAAATGAGAATAACTATTTAATGAATTCATAGTAAAGCATATAAATGGAGAAGCTAATGCACCAAGTGAAAATTTAAATATCTTGTAAACATTTGTGAAAAAAATCTCATGTGGAAATAAAATAGAAAATATTAGATAGAAAATATTGAGGGTGTAATATTAAGTGATATTTCCAGCTATCTAAGACTCACTTTCCTCCTCAACAATAATAACTCTAAAAAAAATCAACTGCATTGAGTTTTAAAATTAAAATTTAAAGACATCAATAGTATTTATTAATTGAAAAACAAACAGATATTTTGTTTTTCGTTATGTGGTGTGTAAAGAAAAGTGGTTGACATCAGTGCCATCTCAAATATGTACTGAAAATGGCATATTTATATGTAATATTTAGTCACTCTTTGAAAGGACAGTTTCCTTAGACAGACCTCTTTCCAAAGGATAAAAACACACATCAAAACTATTTTCTCCAACTGTACTAAATTTGACTTATATACAAAATTTATTGTTTAATTTATGATATTTTGTTAAATAGAAATGAATGAATATAAGCATAAAATGTATTTCCTTAGGGTCAAATGTTTATATTATGAATTGATACAAAGAAATTTACAAAGTAGAGATACCTAGAATATCAGATGTATAAAAATAAACCTCCATATTTTAGACAGTGGAAACTGGAGTGTATCTTAGCTAAACAGATTGCAATATTGATGGTATTCGTCACTACTCTATCAATATTTTAGAGTGAGGGATCTCAAACTGCTTCCAATCATCAATAGGCTAACAGGAGGAAAAAAAGCATCAAAAGAGTACATCTTCTCTAAGTTAAAAGGAAATGAATAATTTATACTAATATCATACTTCTCTAAAAAATTCAGTCACATTGGGAATTCTTCAAATACTCTCCCTCTCTGCCTACAAGCCTGGAGAGCTAGCTTTATTCAATCAACATTTCTCAGTGCCAGCAAAAGAACATGCTCTTTGGCCAAAACAGTTAAGGCTGAAATAAAATGCATAATTTTAAAAATGTTTTGCGTTTCTTAATCAATCTTTGAGTACCAGTAATTCAGCTAGGAGAGTAGGAAGCTTTAGCTACAAACACAGCCACTCTATTTGAAGTGATATCAATCATATATGATAATGAAATGTTTTACATTTTATTTATTGTGTCATAATCCTCTATGCTCTATTTTCCATGTGACTCTGTCTTCACCTTAACAGAGCATTGATCTTATCACCCACTGCATTTGCTGATAGTTTTACTCTTCTCAACTGGAAGTTAGAGTTGGAGGGTAAACGGATCACCATATTTATCCCCTTAGTTTCAGAACTTACTTTAAATTTTATCAAAGAGTATATACCTAGCGCACATTTAATTGCTTGAATTTTAACTCAAGCTCAAAAAGAAATACATCACAATATTGGATTTATAAGATTGAAATAGTAATTTGTTAAGCACACACACCAAGTATATTCTACAATTACAACTTTTGCAATTGACATTCATATTATCATACAAACGCTTACTTAAAGAAAAATTTTCATGATTTCCTTATTTTTCATTACAGAGTAATACTCCAATGTGTAGATGTACCACAGTTTCTGCATCCATTCTTCAGTTGAGGGGCATCTGGGCTGTTTCCAGCTTCTGGCTATTACAAACAAAGCTGCTACAAACATGGTTGAGCAAACGTCTTTCTTGTGTACATGAGCCCCTTTTGGATATATGCCTAGGAGTGATATGGCTGGATCTTGAGGAAGCGCTATTCCTAGTTGTCTGAGAAAGCACCAGATTGATTTCCAAAGTGGTTGTACAAGTTTACATTCCCACCAGCAATGGAGGATGGTTCACCTTTCTCCACATCCTCTGCAGCATGTGTTGTCACTTGAGTTTTTCATCTTGGCCATTCTGATGGGTGTAAGGGGAAATATCAGGGTGGTTTTGATTTGCATTTTCCGAACGGCTAATGTCGTTGAGCATTTCTTTAAGTGTTTCTCTGCCAATCGATCTTCCTCTACAGAGAGTTCTCTGTTTAGCTCTGTTCCCCATTGAAAATTGCAGGTAAATGGTGGGACCTGGAAAGGATCATCCTGAGTGAGCTGTCCCAGAAGTAGAAAGACACACACGGTATATACTCACTTATATAGACATATAACATAGGGTAAACCTACTAAAACCCTAAACATCTAAAGAAACTAATTAAGAGAGCAGACCCTGACTAAAATGCTCAATCCCCATCCTGAAAGGCAAAGAGGATAGACATCAGAAGAAGAAGAAAACAGGAAACAACCTAGGAACCTGCCACAGAGGGCCTCTGAAAGGCTCTGCTCTACAGACTATCAAAGCAGACACTGAGACTTAAGGCCAAATGATGGGCAAAGTATATGGAATCTTAAGTAAGAAGAGGGAAATAGTAAGATCTGAAGAGGATAGGAACCCCACAAGGAGAGCAACAGAACCAGAAAATTAGAACACAGGGGTCTCCCCAAGGACTCATATTCTAACCAAGGAACATGCATGGAGATAACCTAGAACCCCTGCACAGATGTAGTCCATGGCAGTTTAGTGTTGAAGTGGGTTCCATAGTAATGGGAAGAGGGACTGCCTCTGACATAATCTGATTGGCCTGCTCTTTGATCACCTCCCCCTGAGAGTAGGAGGGAGCAGCCTTACCAGGCCACAGAAGATGACAATGCAGCCAATCCTGATGAGATCTGATAGACTAAGATCAGAAGGAAGGAGAGGAGGACCTCCCCTATCAGTGGACTTGGGGAGGGGCAAGTGAGAAGATGGGGGAGAGATGGTGGGGCAGGGAGGGGAGGAGGGAGGGGCTTATGGGGTGATACAAAGTAAATAAACTCTAATTAATAAAAAATAAAAATTTAAAAAAAGAAAAAGAAAAATTTTATTATATAACATACAGCTAATTAAGTAAGCCTTACTACAATAACAAACAAAGGAGATTCCAAGTCTCCCAGAATAAGTTGCCTCCTTGAAGTTGGAAGACAAATGGTCATAACCCTTTTCTCTCCTTTCTCCTTTAAGAATAAAAATCAAAAACCATGCTCACTCTGATCTCAGTTGTTTATTTAATTGGCAGATTTCACAGAAAAGTTACCCTTGTGTCCACAAACTTTCAATTCTTCCTTAAACAGTAAAATTTTGGGCAAATGTCAAGCAGAGAAAATTCAAAAGAGCTAAGAGCTCTTAGAAATCACAGTACAATGATTCTTTGAATTGTTTTATTTGTTTCTAATTATTTGTTTCTAATAATTTGTTTCTAATTCTAATTTGTTTTTAATTGTTTCTAATTCATTGATTTCAGCCCTGAGCTTGAATATTTACAGTAGTCTACAGACATACAATTTTTACTTTCAAAATCCTGAACAATGTCACAGGCTTCAGCTGGACTGCTACAGCCATCCATGATAATAGATACATACATACATAGATATATATATATATAAACAGCAAAATGTCTGCATGTGTATCCAAATATTTTATTATGCTGAATTCAAGATTATTAAATAAAAATAATGGATGTTAAAACCTCTGTGATTTATTTATATGGCATACTTAAAGACAATGAAAAAAAATGGAGGCAGGCCACACCAAAGTTGATGATGAAGATATGGACAGCCTGAGCGGAAAGGCTGTCAATTTTCTGCAGTGTGCTTTTCATGAAACATTTCTCTTAATAATGAAGAAAATATTCAATAAAAGGAATGTCACTAGATTATTTATTGTGATTGTAATATTAATTTATTGGGATTGAAATAGTAGGGAGTAGAATTGAATTGTTACACAAATTTAATGTTGTGATAAGGATTCTCATATGTGTCTATTAATAGGGCCACCTTTTATTATCAATGACATCCATTTGAAATCTGTATGATTTTCAGAAAACAAGGCAAAATTTCTAAGAATTTTTATTTTCATTGGGTCATGATCTAGACTTCAATGTTATGTTTCTTTTAGTAATGTATCTTTGACATCATATTATATAAATGGATTTAAAAGTTTTAAAAGAGTGCGATTAAAAGTAGAAGTAAAACTTTTTGTGAATTTGTACAACCTGCTGCACTATAGTGACGATCTTGGAAATCTTATTCTACAGTGAGCTTTATATATATATATATATATATATATATATATATATATATATATATATTCTCAAATAAGAATATATTTTCTATACGATATATAAAATAGATCATTACTTTAAAATGTTTCAGAAATATGAATATACTTACACTATTATTTTGAAATCATACTTAGTGTAAATACAATTTTCTTAACACTTTATAAAAAGTATAATTACACCTTCTTTCCTTTTTTTATTTTATTTTTATTAAAATTTATTCACTTTGTATCCCAGCTGTAGCGCCTTCTAAAAATAAGCATGATTTTAATTCATATACTTTCCTTTACAGAAAGCCCTGAGACAAATGCTAAAGTGATATTTCAAACATGCCTATTGGCAAGGCATCAATAGTTGCGTGTTTCTTCCCCGTAACTAGGTCACAGACAGTGAGCCTCTCACATGGGCACACATCTCATTCTTCAGGCTACGTCCTGAAGCAGGGTTTCACTGGAGAGTGAACTAATAAGTAGCAACTTGATAAATGTGCCAGAAACAAATTTTAAATCTCTGACTATCAAATTAGATAAGTTCAATCGGGGCAAACATCAAATAAAATGACCACATAACCAATGGCTATTTCCTAAACTCTTTTCCTATAACTATTGAATTCTTTTTTTTTCTAATTTAATTTTATTTTCTATAATTTATTCACTTTTACATCCTGATTGTAGCCCCTTCCTCATTTCCTCCTGATCTTAAGTTCTATTTCTCTTCCTATTCCCCCTCCTTTTTCTCAGAAAAGGGGTCTCCTTCTACCCTACTTATGAAGTCTCATTTTTGTATGTTCGTTTTCTTACATATTGAGAACCTAGATTACAGTAGAAGGCAGATAAGATGTGAAGAAAATTTTAACCTCATGAGAGGATGAAAAAAGATAGATTAAGCTGAACATGAGCTAAGTGTTTGTTGTTTGTCATCATAAAAACCATTTGTACAATGAATATACACCCATAGTATAAATGAATGTGAGAAATATCTTTATGTAGTTTTAGATATGCTGATAGATTTCCTATTTCCTATGGAATTGAAACAATCCCAATATTAAAATCAATATATTAAAAATAAAGATTATCAATCCTCATTCAAAAAGACAAATGGGATGGACATCTGAAGAGGAAGAAAACGGGGAATAAGACAGGAGCCTTCCACAGAGGGCCTCTGAAAGACTCTGCCCAGCAGGGTATCAAAGCAGATGCTGAGACTCATAGCCAAACTTTGGGCAGAGTGCAGGGAATCTTATGAAAGAAGGTAGAGATAAAAAGATATGGACTGGAACTCCACAAGGAGAGCAACAAAACCAAAAAATTTGGGCACAGGAGACATTTTGAGACTGATACTCCAACTAAGGACCATTCATGGAGATAACCTAGAACCCCTGCACAGATGTAGCCCATGGCAGCTCAGTGTCCAAGTGGGTTCCCTGAAGGGGAACAGGGACTGTCTCTGACATCAACTCAGTGGCTGGCTCTTTGATCATCTCCTCCTGGTGGGGAGCAGCCTTAACAAGCCACAGAGGAAGACAATGCAGCCAGTCCTGATGAGACCTGATAGGCTAGTGTCAGAGGGAAGGGGAGGAGGAGCTCCCTTATCAGTGGACTTGAGGAGGGCTCATAGGAGAAGATGAAGGAGGGTGGGGTTGAAAAGGGACAAGGGAGAGGGTTACAGCTGGGATGCAAAGTGAATAAACTGTAATTAATTAAAAAATTAAAAAAATTAAAAATTAACTCCTGCAAAAAAGAAGAAATACTCTTCAATTAAAAAAAAACAAAGATATATGCTTCAAAGTAACAGAAGTTTTCATGCATGTCATAACAAACAAAGCCTAGGGGTGAGACTTTTGAAGCTCTTCTGAACCCGCATCCAGAGTAACATGCCAGATATGACGCACAGCTTTCGATAGCAGTGATAGCTAATCTTGCTTACCAACTTAAAAATATAGAATCAACATGGAAATAGGACATATGCATATCTGTGAATACTTTCCTTGTTAGGTTAATTACGGTTGGGAGACTCGCCCAGATGTGGGTTACTTCACTTCTTCTCTGGGGTTCTGGACTAAGGCGAAAGCCAGCATCCATCTCTCTTTAATGCTGACTGTAAGCACAGTGAGACCAGCTGCTTTGAGCTGTTTCCTGTTTCCATCTCTGCCAGAAGGGTGTACAGCCTGTAATTATGTTTGCTCTCTCTTATCTACATCTTCCTTTTGCATTCAAATTTCTGTGATAACCATGTCTTTATGTCAAATTCTGCCTTATCTTTTGGAGCAACTAAAACCTTACTATCTATAGTCTTGTTATTTATACTAGTTTGTTGGCCTAAAGACAGCCAACAAAACCCCAAACTTTGTGTTCTCTCAGTAGGTAAAGTGCACAAGTGCTCTATGCACTGGTCAGTGCTCTAGCCGATTCTGTTTATAAATAGGTGTATGTAATCACCACGTCGCTGTAACGCACACTTCTGTGTTCTATAACAGTGAGACACACAGGGAGGGTTTAGGGGCTCAACATACGAGATAGAGATTGTTCAAAGGAAATGATGAATACAGGAATTTAGATTAGAAAGAAACATTTGAATACGAAATTAAAATTCTGTGACAGTGCTGAAGGAAACCTTAGACCCTGTAGTCACAAAATCAATCTGAAGCACAAACACAAGTCTAATAAGACTCATAACCAAACCCTTGGCAGAGTGCAGGGAATCATATGAAAGAAGGGAAGTTAGTATGATATGGAAAGGATAGGAGTTCTACAAGGACCAAATATATCCGGGCACAGGGTCTTTCCTGAGATTGACACTCAACCAAGGACCATCTAAGGATATAACCTAGAACTTCTGCTCAGATGTGGCCCGTGGTAGCTCAGTAACCAAGTAGTTTTCCAAAGTAAGGGGAACACGGACTATTTCTAACAGGTTCTCAAGGGCAGGCTCTTTGACCTCCCCCCCCCACCCCAGGGGAGGAGCAGCCCTGTTAGGCCACAGAGGAGGACTTTGCAGCCAGCCCTGAAGATACCTGATAAAACAGGGTCAAATGAAGGGGGAGGAGGTCCTCCCCTATCAGTGGACTTGGAAAGGGGCAGGGAAGAGATGAGGGAGGGAATGTGGGGTTGGGGAGGGAATGAGGGAGTGGGATACAGCTGAGAGACAGAGTTAACAAAATGTAACTAATAAGAAAAATAAAATTAAAAAAATTACCAAATTACATGCAGGTTTATGTGAAATATTTTAGCCTTCCCCATGTTAGAGTTACAACAATGATTTGGAAGAAGTGCAGTGTCAACATTTGGGGCAAGGCAGAATGAATTCAGAACTCTAACGTGCTGTCATCCACCTTTGTCAGCTACAGAAGCCTTCTACTTCTTAGGACAAGCAATCCTTCTCCCTTGATGATCTGTAACGTTCCTCTGGTGACTGCGCTCCAGGTCGACTATTACTATTCTCAAATCCCAAATGTGCATGGTATAGAGACAAAATATCACATAATTCAGTGGTTCTTAACCTTCTTAATGCTTCAATACATCTCCTCATATTGGGGTGACTCCCCCAACCCTAAACTGTGTCATTGATACTTCATAGGTATAATTTTGCTCTTCTTATTAATCATAATGTAAGTATCTGATACGCAGATGTGACACCTAAAGAGGGTCACAACTCACAGGCTGAGAACCACTAATTCATAGACAGATGGAGAACAAGTATCAAAAATATCGAGACAAAACACAGGTGAACATCGACACTCACTGCTGACCCTGCTTCAGGACTTTTGTACCCGTGTAAACAGCCCTTGGCATGCCGCCATTAGCAGGCTGTGCCGTCTTGATAGATTCACCTCTGCAGCACTGAACCAAAACAAGCCCTTCCTTCCTTAAGCTTGTATGTCACAATAATAAAAGTAACTAATATTCTTCCATGAAAAGAATGTGCTGAATTCAAGCCCTGCTCTGTGGGAAAAGTCAGATAACAGCGACGGACGGAAGGCGGTGACAGGATATAGTGTTCCACCGGACATTTGTGCTATTAATACAGTAGTAAGCACGATGGTGCAGTGTCAACTCATAATCAGAGTGATCTCACTGTCAAAATCTCTGTGTCTCTCCTTGCCACTCTATAAGTCTCCCTCTGTATCTCTGTCTCTGTCTCTCTCGCTCACTCTCTTTCAACTTTGAGATAAAACATGCAAGCCTCAAAGTGACTTTGTAACTAGCATTGAACTTGGATGTCTCACGCTCTTGTTTCTTCCTTTCAAGTTATAAAATCACAAGTGAATATTTTTATAAGGTTGAGTTCTTCCATTGAGCACATATACATGTATAATATTATAAATTATATACTATATATCATACATTATTATTAAATAAAATATCATATGAAACATTAAACTGATGTAGATTCTGAACAGAAATTTTAGCATAAAATTAGTTAAAAATTGCCAGTAGTATTCTGCCAGTTCTTCTTCAAATAGAGTTCCTAAGAGCATCTCCTTAAAGAAAAAAAGATATAAAACTCACTCTGAAATGTTGCATAACATGGAAATATCTGAAGTGAACTTTGCCTATTCTTAAGTTTACCTCATAGGACTTTGACAGGTGTAAAGACTGATCCCAATGGCTAGAACCTGAGTTGACAATTATATTCTGCAAAACAAGATAAACAGAAGATATATTCATTTATTATCAAGGAAAATAGTTTGGCTGTATGGTTAGAGTGGTCAAAACACCAGAAAACTGGTGATAAGGAAAAAGAATAAACAAGTATCTATTTCAACATCTCAAGGCATGGGATGAAAACATGTCTATGTTTTTTGAAAATGCTCACTAACTGAGTAAACTAGGTAGAGGTGAATAACTACCAGGTAATCTTGGTCTATGGATGTTACTAGATCCATTTCCTTAAGCTCCGCACCCTTCTGTAGTGGGTGTCTTGGAAGTCTTCAGGAATCCTTTGAACCCGATCCAGAGGCCTGTAATAATGACTGAACATACCGTGTTTCTCTGCTTCTACCTCTCCTCTCTGTCGTCTTTTCCAACACACTACAATACATTCACCATTTTATCCTAAACAGAGGTCAATTCACTGAAGCCTATCAGAATTCAGATTTTGAATATCTCATAGAGGCATTTAGAAAACTTTTTTCTGTAGTTTGCTTCAAGTATTTCATTGTAGTATGAAATTAATGGGATTCATGGGAAATATTTTTCTTTTCTGCTTAGTTGTCTGTATACACAACAGTAGCCTAAAACTAAGTTATTTTTCTTTAATTCATGTTAGTTCCCTGATGTATATTAATTATCCAATACCATTTATATGTCCTTTAAGTTCTGAAACTCTGTAACTGTTATCATTTAGCATTATGGCACAGGATAAAATATTATTTTATTATGCTAATATCTCAACATTTTTTCTATCTAACACATTTTTCTTGGCTTCATATATATACAGCAATGATTATCTTATTTTTCCCACTGAGTAAGAACTACTTGAAACAAGCAGAATGAACAATGGAGCAATTAACAATGTCATAGTAATTTTGGGGGTCTGAAACAAGCCCATGGTAATGTCTGATTTATACTGTCAATCTATACCGATTTATCCTGTCTTATTCCATTGCAATCAAAGACAAATGCAGAAAGACAATCTCATGCCCATCATTTTTCCTACACAAAAGCTGGCGGTAATAGTTACCTGGTACTTTAGTCCATTTGGGCTGCTGTAACAAAATCACTGTAACAAATTTCTGGTCAGTTTATAGAACAAAATTCTGGTCAGTTTATAGAAAAAAAAATCATGTTTCACAGTTTTAATTCCTGGAGTGTCCAAAAGCAAGCACTGAAAGATTTTGTGTAGATACAGTTTTTCTTCTGATTCACAGACAGTTGCTCCAGTTTGTGCCCTCATGTCCTAGAGCCTTCAAAGCAGCCTTCCAGCACCTCTTTCATAAAGGACTAGTCATACGGCAGATGCCATTCCTTTTTATTTTGTCTTTTACACTTTAAATTTTATTTTCTCTGGGAGGAGAATACTTGACGTGCTGTTCAAGTAGAGGTAAAAAGGGAGCGTCCAGGGATTTGTTGTTTTCTTTCACCATAGAATAGCAGGACTTCAACTTGGGTGATCTGGTCTGGTGGCACATGCTTTGCCCTGCTAATCCACATCACTGGCCAAAGATGATCTACTCTTATAAGCAATTTACCTTCCAGAAGTGTTCCTCTCCTAATCCAACTATTTTGGTAATCAAGCTTTTATCACAGAATTTTGGGATGACACAAACATGCTATCATAAGGAACAGACCATGGAAGCCTTTCATATTTGTCCAAATAATGAAGAAAAATATTGTAGAGTTATGAACTTGTTGCGTGCTCTAAAATAACCATATTCTTATAAAATGCTGTGAAGTCAACAGGAGATGTAGAAATAATACCTAGAAATCAGTTGCCATGTCCTCTATAGGAGATGACAGAGGCAGGTGTGTTACAGGAGGAACAGACTTAAAATACAGAAAAACATGGGAAAAAGTGACATTTGTGATTTATTGATTGGCATTCATAGGGAACACTAGGTCGTGACAGAGTAAGATTTAAATTAAGAGAATAAACCAAAGGCAGAAGACTTAACTTAATAAACTAAACTAATGGAAATAAATGCTACTGAGGTAGAAACAAACAAACAGTGAAGAAGAGCAGGGAGATTCATTGTTTCAGCTTTATTAGTTCCCTAAGGCAATTATTGCTTTCAATGAGTAGGGATGTAACAATGAAAGCAAAGTAGGGATCAATATCTGATGGCTTTTTCTCTAAATGTATGTGTAAGTAAGAAACAGGTTTAGTCACCAGAAGCAGAAATGCTGGCAGGAAACCAAATAGACAGACGTATAGATGATGCATTTCTGTAGATATTAATCAAAATGAGACAGTATATCCAGCCTTGGTTTAGCTATCCAGTGGCCTCTTTACATGTTTCTTAAACTGTGCAGGCTTTTTCTTCATGTTTACTTCTCTACTGTTCGTTGCAAGAAAGTGCTGCCTCTCCACACCATCTGAACACTGGAGTGAACAGGAGGGAATTAATAACATTTAGCTTTCTGGCTCAGAAAATATTCCTGGAAATGGTTATATGTTTCATATCTCATTCATGAAAACTGAGTCTCAGTGTTTACACTGATGCAAAACATGGAAACTGGAAAAGACAAGAATGAAAAGCACCAGCTGTTTTCGAGAAGGCAGGACCTGTGCTACAGTGTCTCTGTTTCTGTTTACTATGGGGTTATCTATTTGTGACACCAGCAAGGCAGGGGGATGTCTGAGATCTCTTTCCATGTGTGTCCAGTTCCTCAGCAAGCCATCCAGGCTTGGTTCTCAGGGCAGCAGCACAGCTCCTGTAAGGAGGAAATAATAGTAACATGCATATCCTTATGAAATAATTTCAGGCATTATTTATTAGTCAGTAGCTCAATATCAAAGTGTTATAAAATCTCAAAAATTTATTTACCTCCAGCTTTGGTAAGTGGAATCGATCAAGAAAATTGTCCTTTTCATTTAGTTTAGTGTTCAGGTGGGTTACATAGTAATGGGAAGAGAGACTGCCTCTGACATAATCTGATTGGCCTGCTCTTTGATCACTTCCCCCTGAGGGGGGAGCAGCCTTACCAGGCCACAGAAGACGACAATGCAGCCACTCCTGATGAGATCTGATAGACTAAGTTCAGAAGGAAAGAGAGGAGGACCTCCCCTATCAGTGGACTTGGGGAGGGGCATGTGTGAAGAATGGGGAGGGAGAGTGAGGTTGGGAGGGGAGGAGGAAGGGGTTTGTGGGGGGATACCCAGTGAATGAAGTGTAATTAATAAAAATTTTTAAAAAATATCCTACTTTCTGTGATTCAGAAAAGATTCTTTCCTTTTTTTCCCTTACTAAGACTCCATATTAACTATCTTCCTGAAATGTTCTAGGCTAAATATATTATGAATATTTTCTATATTTCAGATTTCCATATTAGAAAAAATTGCCCCATATGTAATAAATTGCATTTTTAACCACCTGGTATGGCTATCATGGACCCGGTTACAGAATGGCTTTATTTATTATTCAAACATTTGCCGAGACGTTGTAGATCTATCAATTACTTGTTATATCAAGCCCTTTCTTAGTCATGTCTTTTCAGCACATGTTTTTGTTCAGGTTATAAGTGTTTATTTAAGCTTGTATAGTTTTTATTTTGGGATTTTTGTTTTGTTTCCAAGCTATTAAAAGTGCAGCCACTTCTGATGAGAACTGATAGACTAAGATCAGAAGGAAGGACAGAAGGACCTCCCCTATCAGTGGACTTGGGGAGAGGCATGCATGAAGAAGCGGGAGGGAGGGTGGGATCGGAAGGGGAGGAAGGAGGGGCTTATGGGGGGATACAAAATGTATAAAGTGTAATTAATAAAAAAATGGTTGGGTAGTAAAGGCTTAGAAATTAACAATCTTGGCATAGAATTTTTAGCCAAAGATATGAATCTACTTTATCTTGTGTCTACTGGTACTTACATATCATCTATTCTTCTTTTATATTCTGTTTTCAACCATGAGTTTTACACATTTTTATTCAAGTTTTCTTTGTTTTGTTGTTGTTGTTTTTTTTTTTTTTTTTTTTTTTTTTTTTTTTTTTTTTAT
>NW_026596962.1:5109901-5126455 GCF_907164565.1 Psammomys obesus | reverse complement strand
TTTTTTTTTTTTTTTTTTTTTTTTTTTTTTTTTTTTTTTTTTTTTTACTAAGAATAGACTCTTTTCCTGCTCACTACATCCCGACCACAGTTTCTCCTCCCTTTACTCGGGCCAGCTCCGTCCTCCACTTCCTCTCTCTCCCAGACCAACTTCACCTCAGTTTCCCATCAGAGAATACAGATCTGCAAAAGACAAAAACATTTGCTCAAAACTGTGAGAATTATTTTAGTTAAAAAGAGGGAGCCCTGAGGGGGATCCAAGATGGGGGCACTGGGAGGACACTCTTTCTGACCAGCAGCACAGCAGGATCTGCACAGTGACCAGCAGACAGAACTCTCGGTCCTAAAACACCAGTGACTGGTGTTTCCCAGGTGAGAGGAAACCCCACAGTGTGGGATTCAATTGGCTTCAACCCCACCAGCTAATCCGCAAAAGAGGTCCTAATTCCACCAGGCACTTGGTCGCCAGCCTAGAGCCACACTCCAACGTTCTCTGATCACTGTCCCAGACTGAACGGTGGGCCCCACAATGCAAGAGACTGAGATTTCCAGTTGAGAAAAACCCCACAGTGCAGGAAACAACCGGGACAGACAGTTTACCCAGACAATCCCTGGAAAAGACGTGGGATCCTGTGAGTGCCCAGCAGCCAGCCCAGAGCCAGGGACGCAGGCACCAGCACAAGAGTCCTGCCTGCACAGCTGACTAACTGCCCCAGATAGAACTGTGGCCCGCAGGGCCCCAAAGACTGAATTTCTCTGTCAAGTGACCCATAGAGAGGGGAACAGAGGACTGACCTCAGAGCTTTCAGACGACACCCCCCACCCCAGAAAATTTCTCCGGAAGAGTTACAGTTTCAGCAGATGCCCAGGCGCCCCCCAATCATCAGCAAGGCAGAGCCACGAGCCTATGCCAGCGGGTTCTACTCTCCATCCCGGAAGTAATTGTGGTCCCCAAAGCACAGTCAGGGTGTCCCGGAGGGATCATAAGGTTCATCGCTCAGGACACCCAGCTCCAGAAGACTTTCTGGGTTCACACAAGCTGTAGTCTCTAGCCTTCTACTGTAGGCATGAGGGTCCTAAGCCTGCCATTGATTACTGCTAGGGCACAGGGGCACACAGCTGCAACCTCAGGCCTACAAAAGCCTGAAAACTACTAAAGCAGCCCTCAGATACTTGTCCAAGGTGCGACTGGTTATCCCTAGCTAAACTGACAAAACTGTGGGATTCCCTGGTTCTTCAAGAGGGCTGCACCCAAAAAGTACACCTTAAGAACAGCAGCTACAGCTCATTAAACTCAGAGCAAAAAACACAGAAGCAGGGCAGCCAGCTCCAGGAATTCTCCTGATTAAAGGTGAGCCTTCTTGAACACCAGAATTAACACACAGGTCTATATGCCTGAGGTGAATTGTGACAGTTCTTGAGAAGCACTCTACTTCAGAACCCTAACAAGGGGAATCTTCCCACCCAAGGACACAGCAGGCACCGGAAATTAACAGACATCACCTGAGATAACCAGAAAAGAAAATCCTCCCGCCACATAATAATCAAAACAGTAAGTATACAGAACAAAGAAAAAAAAAAATACTAAAAGCTGCAAAGGAAAAAGGCCAAGTAACATATGATGCAAACCCATCAAAATCACACCTGACTTCTTAACAGAGACAATGAAAGCCAGAAGGGCCTGGACAGATATCATGCAGACCCTAAGAGAACACAGATGTCAGCCTAGGTTACTATAACCAGCAAAATTCTCAGTCCCCATAGATGGAGAAAAGAAGATATTCAACAACAAAAACAAATTTCAACAATACCTACACACAGTTCCAGTGTTACAGAAGATACTAGAAGGAAAAAAAATAAAACTCAAGAAAACTAGCCCTGAGGGGAAGGACTACCTTACTGCATTCTTTCCCTACCCACTAGAGATGACAGTTGCTAGGAAACTGGCCCATCTCCCTAGGGAGGGACACCAGATTATTATGGTCTGGGGACCTTCCTATAGCCAATCAATTCAAAATGTAGCATCTTGACCAATAGATGCTTGCCTGGCAGGAATCGCCCCTGCCTTGGGCATGCTGGGAGGGACCAGAATCTATATATAACCCAAATAACCTGGTCGCAGCGCGCTCAGCTCCCACCACTTCAGCGGTGGGTGTTGTGGGCCCAAGCTGCAGCTTGTAATTTACAATAAAAAGACCTTCATGTGTTTGTGTTTTGAAAAAAAAAAAAAAAGAAAGAAAGAAAAAAAAGAAAACACAGGAAATAAATAACCTCACTACAGCAAAACAAAAAGTAGCCAAGCACACAAACACACTACCATAGCCAACATCAAAATCAAAGGATTTAACAGCCACTGGTCATTAATCTCTTTCAACATCAATGGACTCAACTCTCCAATAAAAAGACACATATTAACAGAATGGATACGTAAACAAGACTCAACAATCTGTTGCATACAAGAAACAGATCTAAGTCACAAAGATAGACATTACCTGAGAGTGAAGAACTGGAAGATGGTTTTCCAAGCAAATGGACCCAGGAAGCAAGCAGGAGTAGCCATTCTAATATCTGATAAAATAGACTTTCAACCAAAATTAATAAAAAGAGATGAGGAAGGACACTTCATACTCATCAAGGGAAAATTCCACCAGGAAGATATCACAAGTCTGAACATCTATGCCCCAAATACAAGGGCACCTACATTTGTAATGAAACATTAACAAAACTTAAACCATACATAGATCCCCACAATTAATAGTGGGAGACTTCAATACCCCACTCTTAACAAAGGACAGGTCAACAAAACAGAAATTAAACAAAGATACAATAACTCTAACAGAGGTCATGAATCAAATGTACCTGACAGACATCTATAGAACCTTTCACCCAAACACAAAATAATTTACCTTCTTCTTAGCACCTCATGGAACCTTCTCCAAAATAGACAATATTATTGGTCACAAATCAAACCTCAACAGATACAAGAAGATTGAAATAATCCCTTGTATTTTATCCGACCACCATGGACTAAAGCTGTACCTCAACAAGAGAAACAGCAAAAACCCTAAACACACATGGAAACTGAACAACTTGCTACTAAATGACAGCTGAAGAAATTAAGAAGAAAAAATAAAGAAAGAAACTAAAGACTTCCTAGAAATCAATAAAAATCTAGGAACAACATGCCCAAACTTATGGGACACAGTGAAAGCAGTGCTAAGCTCTAAGTGCCTTCAAGAAGAATTTTGAAACATCTCATGCAAGCTACTTAATGGCTCACCTGAAAGCCCTAGGGGAAAAAAAAAGAAGAAGCAGACACACCAAAAAGGAGTAGACAGATGGAAATAATCAAACTCAGGGCTGAAATCAATAACTTAGAAACAAATGAAACAATTCAAAAAAATCAATGGAACCAAGAGCTGGTTCTTTGAGAAAATCAACAAGATAGACAAACCCTTAGCCAAACTAACTAAAAGGCAGAGAGACACTGTCAAAGTCAACAAAATCAGAAATAAAAAGTGGGACATAATGACAGACACTGAAGAAATCCAAACAATCATTAGGACTTACTTTCAAAGCCTAAATTTGAAAACCTAAATGAAATGGACAATTTTCTTGATAGATTCCACTTGCCATAGCTGAATCAAGACCAGGTAAATCAATTAAATAGTCCTATATCCCCTGAGGAAATAGAAGCTCTCATCAAAAGTCTCCCATGCAAAAAAATCCCAGGGCCAGATGGGTTCAGCACAGAATTCTACCAGACTTTCAAAGAAGAGCTAACACCAATGCTCTTCAAACTATTCCACAAAATAGAAACAGAAGGAACATTACCAAACTCATTCTATGAAGCCACAATCACCTTGGTACCTAAACCTCACAAAGACCCAACAAAGAAAGAGAATTTCAGGCCAATCTCTCTTATGAACATGGATGCAAAAATACTCAACAAAATACTGGCAAACCGAATACAAGAACACATCAAAGATATCATCCACTATGACCAAGTAGTATTCATCCCAAGCATGCAGGGGTGGTTCAATAGATGGAAATCCATAAATGTGATACACCATGAAAACAAACTGAAGGAGAAAAACCACATGATCATCTCCTTAGATGCTGAAAAAGCATTTGACAAAATCCAACATCCATTCATGTTTAAATTCTTGGAGATATCAGGGATACAATGTACATACCTAAACATAATGAAGGCAATATACAACAAGCCTATAACCAATATCAAACTCAATAGAGAGAAACTTAAATCAATCCCACTGAAATCAGGGACAAGGCAATTCTGCCCACTCTCTCCATATCTCGTCAACATAGTGCTGGAAGTCCTTGCTAGAGCAGGAAGACAATTAAAGGACATTAAATGGTTTCAGTTTAGAAAGGAAGAAGTCAAAGTATCACTATTTGCAGGTGATATGATAGTACACCTGAGTGACCCACAAAATTCTATCAGAGAATTCCTTCCGCTGATAAACACCTTCAGAAAATTGGCTGGCTACAAAAATTAACTCAAAAAAATCAGTAGCTCTACTGTATACAAAAGACAAAAGGGCTGAGAAAGAATTTAGGGAAACAATACTCTTCACAATAGCCAGAAAGAACATAAAGTACCTTGGTGTCATCCTAAACAAACAAGTCAGAGACTTGTATGAAAAAAATTCCAGTCCCTGAAGAAAGAATTAGAAGTAGATATCAGAAGATGGAAAGATCTCCCATGCTCATGGCTTGGCAGGATTAATACACTAAAAATGGCCATCTTACCAAAGGCAATCTACAGATTTAATGCAATTCCCATCAAATTACTAACACAATTGTTTACCTTGAAAGACCTTGAAAGAAAAATTTCAATTTCATATGGAATAACAAGAAACCCAGAATTGTGAAAACAATCCTCTACAATAAAAGATCTTCTAGAGGTATCTCCACCCCTGATTTCAAGCTTACTATAGAGCAACAGTAATAAAAACTGCATGGTACTGGCATAGAAACTGGCTGGTGGATCAATGGAATAGAATAGAAGACCCTGAAATAAATCCACAAACTTATGGACACTGATTTTTGAAAAAGATGCCAAAACCATTCAATGGAAAAAAGACAGCATCTTCAACAAATGGTGCTGGTCTAACAGGATGTCTACATGCAAAAAAAAAAAAAAAGCAAATAGATCCATACTTATCACCCTGCACAAAACTAAGATCCAAGTGGATCAAAGACCTCAATATAAAACCAGGCACACTAAATCTGTTAGAAGAAAAAATTAGAAGAAAAGTTAAAAGAAAAAGTCGGGAAGAGCCTTGAACTCATTGGCACAGGAGACAACTTTTTGAACAGAACACCAACAGCACAGGCTCTAAGAGAAAAATTCAATAAATGGGACCTCTTTAAAATAAAGTACACTGGCATCAGAAAAAAACAAAAAAACAAAAAACAAAAAAACGACAGCCTACAGATTAGGAAAGGATCTTCACTAACCATATATTTGACAGAGGGCTAATATCCAGTATATACAAAGAACTAAAGAAGTTAAACAGCAACATATCAAGTAATCCAATTAAAAAATGGAGTACAGAGCTAAGCAGAGAATTCTCAACAGAAAAACATGGAGTGACAGAGAAACACTTAAAGAAATGCTCAACATCCTTAGTCATCAGGGAAACGCAAATCAAAACAACTCAAATGACAACACATGCTGGAGAAGATGTGTAGAAAGGGGAACCCTCCTCCACTGCTGTTGGGAATGTAAACTTGTACAACCACTTTGGAAATCAACCTGGCACTTTCTCATACAATTAGGAATAGAGTTTCCTCAAGATCCAGCCATACCACTCCTAGGCATATATCCAAAAGAGGCTCAAGTACACAGCAAGGACATTTGCTCAACCATGTTTGTAGCAGCTTTATTTGTAATAGCCAGAAGCTGTAAGCAACCCTGATGTCCATCAACTGACGAATAGATACAGAAATTGTGGTTCATCTACACAATGGAATATTACTCAGCAATAAGAAACAAGAAAATCATGACATTTGCAGGCAAATGGTGGGAACTGGAAAAGATCATCCTGAGGTGCAAAAAGACACACATGGTATATACTAACTCATAAGTGGATATTAGACATATAATATGGGATACACTTGTTAAAATCTGTACACCTAAAGAAACTAATCAAGAAGGAGGACTCTGGCTAAATGCTCAAACCCCATCCAGAAAGGCAAAGTAGATGGACAGTGAACAGTACAGGAGACAGCCACAGAGGGCCTTTTAAAGACTCTACCCAGCAGGTATCAAAGCAGCTGCTGAGACTTACGACCAACCTTTGGGCAGTGTGCAGGGAATTTGTTGAAAGAAGTAGGAAATAATAAGACCTGGAGAGGACAGAAGCTCTACACGTTGAGCAACAGAACCAAAAAATCTGGGCACAGGGGTCTTTTCTGAGACTCATACACCAACCAAGAACCATTGATGGCGATAAACTAAAACCCTTGCACAGATGTTGCTCATGACAGTTCAGTGTCCAAGTGGGTTCCATAGTAATGGGAACAGGGACTGTCTCTGACATGAACTGATTGGCCTGCTCTTTGATCTCCTCCCCCTGAGGGGGCACAACCTTACCAGGCCTTAGATGAAGACAGTGCAGCTATTCCTGATGAGATCTGATAGACTAGGATCAGAAGGAAGGAAAAGAAGACCTCCCCTACCAGAGGACCTGGGAAGGGCTATGTGTGGAGGAGGAGGGAGGGTACGATTGGGAGGCAGGAGGGAGGTGGCCATGGGGGATACAAAGTGAATAAAGTGTAATTAATAAAAATTAATATAAAAAAATGGAAAAAAAGAGAACCCTTCCAGATAGTAGTTGTAATTGAGGGGCCTGGGTTCACTATGAAATCAAAATTATTTTAAATTAGTTATCAGAGTTTTTGAAATTCACTTAATATAATTTAATTCACTTATTAACTACATGAGGAAATTGATGGGTATTTTTTCACTTTTCTCACACTGTGATATGAGTATTCTTGTGTTCTTATCTGCATCAACATTGCTGTAATTATGATCACTATAGCTAAATTCATGCTTTGATATCTGTGACACTTGTCACCACCACCTGAGTGAGTAGAATCTTCTTGGTTCTCTCTTACTCTTTGTTATTGGATTTAGAAGTACTCCATTATCAAGTATTTTGCCAGCAGTATGTTTAAGTTTTTTCCACACTTCAGAGCTGGCAGCACTAGAAAGTAAGCCACAACATTTTAATGTGCAGCAGATACCCTGTGGAAAAGCACACTTATAAGTTTAACCATTACCCTTCGAATATATCAACAATTTGTTTCTGTCGGAATATTCCTAGTTTTCTTTTTAGATATGAAGTCTTCTGTCAATTTATCTCATGTATTCACTATATTCATCCTTAAAACTCTTCTTTTTCTTCTTTGTTACAATTTCCCCTACATTTTTCTGTCTCTCTTAAAAATATACACAGACACAAACACACATACATATCACAATTTTATTATTCTTTTGAATACGTAGTCTGAGATTTCAATGATTTCATTGCCATTAAAGACTATCATTGTGGAGTTAGTAATATTTAATGAACTTAAATTTCACTGATTTTTATATTTCTTTAGTTTCTGCATTGGGTTTGAAATCTGTACTCTGTTATTGCTTGGATCAGTGAAAATGTTTGCAATGTTCAAGTGTGTTATGAGAAAATATATGTTACTCAAGTCTTAATTTTCAACAGTCAGTATTTACTTTTAGATACTAATTCTAATAAGCTAATATTGATGTACTAACTTTTCAGATTTTCCAGTATTAAGTACTACTGAATGGTCAGCTGTAATTTGTAGCATAGTGTTGTAATTTGTCTCAATGAATTTTAAGTATTGTTCTATAATCATTCATTCAGCTTATGTAATCAAGATATAAGGCTCTATATTTGGCTCTATTCTTAGAGTACAAAAAGCAATCCTAACCAATGTATATGCCAACTACAAAAATATAATCATAGTCAGTTTTTTTAATCCCTTCATCCCTTATAAATTTTCAGTGAATAAGAAACTGCTCTCAAATTATCCCTAGATATTTTTTGGAGTTTCCAGTATATGTATAATTTATCCATACCAGCAAGTTCATAGAAGTTTTGATGTACTGTAGAATTTATATTCTAACAGTAAAGAGATGAATAGGATTGCTTGCTTAACAAGTGTTCGTTTAACTAAGCTGACACATATTGACTTGAATTATATTCAGTTCATGGAGTTTTAAAAAGTAATGCTAAGAACCTGGAACCCACTGCAGTTTGTGCAGTTAATAAGGCAACTTCTCTTATATGAGCAATTTCTTCCTTTAAAATATGCTACAAATTATTCATTGTTTTCTTCTTTTACAAAGTTGAAGAGGAAGGGTTACTTTGTGGAGAGACTTTCTAAACTTATTTGATGTAACTGGCTAAGTAGACAGTGATAACACATGAACATTCTCTTTCCATTTTTAGCTTTAACCAGCAAATCTATATAAATGAAGAAAAGACTTGAATTATTATGGCATTACAATCTTTCTGAAAGATAGACATAGAGATATATAGTCATAAAATCAACTTTAGAACTAGCCCATCAACAAAACTATCATTATCGCCACAGTAAGGACAGTGCTACATTTTCTTCAATAAGGATATTTTACCTTTAACTATAGAATATATGGATTCTAATGCTACCTTAAGAGAGACTTATCCTTTATGCTGATTGACTTATCAACTATTACAGTTTCCGATAGTTGAGGGTTAGGCTTTCCCTGGGGTTGTGATGTAGGGAGAAAGGCGCAGTCTGTAATCTAAAATCAAGCCTTTGCTTGGCAAAATCAGTGGTGAATTGGGCCAGGAATTTGGGAGAGCTGCCACTTTCCATCCTGGGAACCGACCTTTCCCCACTAGGGGCTGTGGTTATCAGGCCTGTGTGTGCTGGGTCTGTGACATGCTGGAGAGTGCTGTGTTCCCCTGGGCCATTGCTCCATGAGCTTCCTGCTCACTTTGTTCCACTGTATGGCAGTGCCCTGCTGCTGTTGACACTGTCACATTAACCCTCTAAAAACACTTTGTCAGCTTATGCAAGATTCCTGTTCCCAGATCTCTGTCTTCTTTGTCTTTCCATTCCCACTTCTCCCATGGACACCTCACATTTGGATCCCTTATCTGTGTGGGTTTGGGGCACCTTGTATCTGAATACCTATATGAATAGTTTTCTTCTTTATTGCAGAAGCTATTGGCTTAGACACTTCCTATTGTTTAATCATCTGTTAGTATTTAATTAAGTGTAACAAACACAATATCAATGAATCTATTTAATTCTACACAAATTTTATTAAATACTATAATATGATAAAACTTTTTACAGTGATCATATATTTAGAACTTTAGTGCAATAAAATTTTTCTCACAGCTGAGATGATATACAAATATTTATAGAAAATTATTAGGAACAATTTACCATTCTTATTGTAGTAGCTCATTCCTAAACATTTTGATATAGGTAAATGATTATGAATACTTTGGGGCTGGGAAGATGACTCAATGGTTAAAAGCAATGGCTGCTCTTCTAGAAGAGCTGGGTTCAGTTCCAAGAAACCATGTGGGACTCATAGCCATTGGAACCCACAGTGCCAGGGAGGTTCCATGTGTTCTGCATCTGTGGGCACCAGGAAGCATTTTACTAATGGATGAACACGCAGGCAAAGGGCCCATACACATAAAAACTTAAACCTAATTTAAAAATGAACTATGTTTAGCTCCATACACCATTTTTTAATTGGATTGCTTAATTTGTTGCTTTTTAACTTATTGAGTTCTTTATATATTCTGGATATAAGCCCTCTGTCAGATATAGGGTTGGTTAAGATCCTTTTCCAGTCTGTAGGCTGTCATTTTTTTTTCTGATGACAGTGTCCTTTGCTTTACAGAAGATTTTCAATTTCATGAGGTCCCATTTATTGATTGTTGATCTTAGAGTCTCTGCTGTTGGTGTTCTGTTCAGGAAGTTGTCTCCTGTGACAATGAGTTCAAGGCTCTTTCCCACTTTTTCGTCTAACCGACTTAGTGTGTCTGGTTTTATGTTGAGGTCTTTGATCCACTTGGACCTTAGTTTTATGCAGGGTGATAAATATGGATCTATTTTTCATTTTCTCTGCATGTAGACATCAAGCACCATTTGTTGAAGATGCTATCTTTTTTCCATTGAATGGTTTTGGCTTCTTTGTCAAAAATCAGGCATTCATAAATGTGTGGGTTTATTTCTGGGTCTTCTAAGGAGGACTTTGCAGCCAGGCCTGAAGATACCTGATAAACTAGGGTCAGATGAATGGGGAGGCCGTATCAGTGGACTTGGAAAGGGTAAGGAGAAGATGAGGGAGGGAGGGAGGCTGGGATTGGGAAGGAATGAGGGAGTGGAATATAGCTGGAATACAAAGTTAATAAAATGAAACTAGTATTAAAAAATAAAAATTTAATTAAAAAAAGAAAAACACTGCCGTATCTTCTGCAAAAAAAAAAAAAAAAAAAAAAAAAAAGAATTATGGTCATTAAGTATCTCATTATTCAGCATTATGTAGTAGGTGGTCTATCTTTGATACTAAAATTAAAGAATCCCTAAATGCACAAGACACTTTGTAAATATAGTCAAATTATAGTCAAAATTGTTTCTTAAAATGTAGTGTTAGAAAATAGGATCCCCACACCTTACTTATGAGCATATTAATGTTATTTATATTTAGATAGTAATTCTAAACAGTTGTTCAAGTCAACTGCCCTAATTTCACAGGATGGCCATAAAAAC
Source organism: Psammomys obesus (assembly GCF_907164565.1). NCBI lineage: Eukaryota > Metazoa > Chordata > Mammalia > Rodentia > Muridae > Psammomys > Psammomys obesus. The sequence continues at coordinate 5,115,623 of NW_026596962.1, read as the reverse complement.
ATGCTACTGCTCAGTTAGCTATAAAGAGTAGGTGTCTATTATCTTTCAGTCCTGGAGTCTATAAGTAGGAAATCAGTTTATCAGACTGAACCTTTCTTTTTTCTTTGTGAAACTCCTCAAGGAAAATGCGTTCCAAACCTGCCTCTTAGTTTTAAATTTTCTAGTGTTCCTTAGCATTTCTTGGCTTGTAGAAACACCTTTCTGAGTCTAGCCTATAATAATATACTAGGTTTATTTTACGTGTTTAGTGTTGTCTCAATTTTCTTTAAGGGTGATAGTAAAATGGGATTAAGACCAATTTATTTAAGTAAAACTCACATAATGCACCTAACTCAAACTTATTTCCAAATGTGCTTCACCTTGCTAAGAGTTTGGATTTCAGCATATTTGAGTTTCAGGCAAACAATATAGCAACACAATTAACAATTCCCACCATTCTGAACTAAAATTAACCCTGTTCTCTCTGCCACCAGCGTCTGTCTCCTCCACCTGCAGTGCAAACCAACAACTAGCCTGCTCACTGTTCCTGAGTCTTTCGAGATTTGCGACATTTTAGTTATCTTAGAAAATCAGCTTTTCTAAGTTTTGGTTCATATCAGTTACACTGGAATAAAAATACCTCCCTGGTAAATCTAGAGAGAACATAAATGTATTTATTGTGAAACCCTTAGAAGACTTTGGAGTGCAGCTAGTATTCCAGTTCTTAGCAATTATCATGCTGACTAACTGGATGATTATCGTAAACACTCAACACTGTTCTTCAAAAGTATTGTTTAATACAGATAAAATGTCAGAGGACTAATTGAAAATATAGAGAAGAATTAGGTTTGCATGTATTTCTCTGTACTTACTCTTGTTGACCTTTCAAGCCATTACCTCTAGATTTCCACCTATTTAACTTGGCAATCAATATTCTTTTCCTCCTATTTTTCTGATGTGGTATTATACATTCTCTCAACGTCTGGTTTTAATTTGTTGGTCTGAATTACTACTGACACATTAACAGATACTTAGTAGAAGTACTTGTGTGGTTGTTCTCTTCTTAAATGACAATCCGTAGAATATTCGGTTTGTGCATAAAATGTTGTACTTTGTTAAAAGGCTACATTCTAGATGCTGAGTTAGCAGACTTTTTAAAAAGCAATTCAATTTTTTCATATTCTATCAAAATAAAACTTTCCAAATCAGATTCTAATGGCTAATATTTATAAGAGTAAAGATCAAATAAATATTGAAATAACAAACTGTTAAATGCAGTAAATTTAAGTCCATTAAATGAACAGGTTACTTTTGATGCTATGGAAAGCATGGGTTTCAATAGCACTTATGTGTATTATATTTAATGAATGTGAACACAGAAGACAGGAATTACAGGGCATTTCAGCTTCTGAACGAAGAAAATTAAACACATTTATAAAATTGTTTCGAAAGCTCAGTCAAAATTTTTCTATGTGAATCACTGCAAGAGATTTCCAGAAAACTCAGTATTTCTACCCGGTTGACATGCAAAACTAAAGAGTTAAGTGACCCAGAAAGTATGAGAAATGAGTCTACATTTCCTTTGGATCAACGTTAAACAGTACATACGATAAGCTGTGGGTGGGGATTGCTTTAGAAATTAGAAAAAAATCTTAAGCTTTTCAAATTCATCTGGACATCTCATAACTTTATAAATGTAATGAGAGGGAGAATAGATACCAATTATAGTGTCATGGGGAAAAATAGCATAGGTAGCCATGTATCTATCCTTGCTATAAAATCTACAAATTCTAAGTAATACATATCTATGCAATCAAAACCTCAGTTATAAAAAACACACCTTATTCTGTACTCAATGAAAACCATATAGAAAACAATTTATTATGCAACAGATTCTTAGATAAGAACAATATTCTATAATAGTTTAAATACAATGAAATGTTCCTACATGTACTGAGGTGTTTAATGTAGTGGTGTCAAAGCATCCTTTATTGGAGGCGTCATATATCTAACGCAGAATTGTGACTGCATTTCAATATCCTCTTATTTAATCATGCATTTTTATGTTACAAAACCCAAAGGAGAGAATGAAACATACGTGGCTATGTCAGCCACGCGTTCACCCCGCTGTGAGAGATTCACCATCAGACGAGCCAAAACTAGGGCACAGAGCAATGTGGGCAGGGACACCCTCCTCATTCCTCACTGAAGAGTGATTGGCAGCAGCTTCTGGGAAAGACAGTCATTTTGTTTTTAAGGATGTGACCACTGGAATATTTCTTTCTCCCAAATGGATGACGCCATATCCATACTCAAAGAGGCAGCTAAAATTGGACTTAGTAGGTCGTCAAATAATGGGAGAAGCACACCAAGGTGGGGGAGGGCCATGCTGGGTGGGCTAGGTCTCCCCACCAGGGAGAAGTGATCAAGGTGCAGCATTTGAGTATGGACACTGAGGTGGATATTGGTTACATCAGAGCAGGGGTTGTAGGTTTTCTCCATGCATGGTTTTGGTTGATGCATCAGTCTCTGCAGTCCCCCTGGGCCCTTTTTTTTTTTTTTTTTTTTTTTTTTTTTTTTTTTTTTTTTTTTTAGCTCTGTTGCTCTCCTTGTGTGGCTCCTGTCCCCTCCAGGTCCTTCTTCCATAAGACCCAATGCACTCTGTCCAAAGTTTGGCTGTGAGTCTCTTTATCTGCTTTGATCCCCTGCTAGGTGAAACATATTAGAGGATATCTGTGTCAGCTCTAGTCTTGCTCTCTCTCGTCTACTGTTTCCAGTGTCTATCCTGTTTGCCTTCTGAATGAGAATTACACATCTTCCCTAGGGTCCTCCTTCTTGTTTAGCTTCTTTAGATCTGTACACTATTTTCTTTAGGTCTGTAGTATGATTATCCTATATTATATCTTTAATATCGACTTATAAGTGAGTATATACCATGTGTGCTTTTCTGCTTCTGGGATACCTCACTCAGGATTATCCATGCATTTGCCTCCAAATTTCATGATTTCCTTGTTTTTAATTACTGAGTAGTATTCCATTGTGTAGATGTACCAAAATTTCTGTATATATTCTTTGGTTGAGGGACATCTAGGTTGTTTGCAGGTTCTGGCTATTACAAATAAAGCTGCTAAAAATATAGTTGAGCAAATGTCTGTGTTGTGTGATGGAGCACTTTTCTGGTATATGCCCAGTAGTGGAATATCTAGGACTTGAGGTAGTACTATTCCCAGTTTTCTGAGAAAGCGCCAGATTGATTTCCAAAGGGTTGTACAAGTTTACATTCCCACCAGCAAAAGAGGAGGATTCCCCTTTCTCCACATCCTCTCCAGCACATGTTTTCATTTAAGTTTTGATTTTAGGAATTCTCATGGGTGTGAGATGGAATCTCAGAGTCTTTTTGATTTGCATTTTTTGATGACTAAGGACATTGAGCATTTCTTTAGATGTTTCTCTGAAATTCTATACTCCTCTATTGAGAATTCTTTGTTTAGCTTTGTACCCCATTTTTTAATTGGATTATTTGGTTTGTCAGTGTTTAATTCCCTGAGTTCTTTATACTCTGCCATTAAAAACAAGGAAATCATAAAATTTGCAGGCAATCAAAGGACTTGGAAAGATCATCCTGATTACGGTAACCCAGAAACAGAAGGACACACTCCTGGTATATACTCTCCTACAAGCAGATATTAGATGATATAGCACAAACATACTAAGTCTACAGACCTAAAGAAGACAAACAAGGAGGACCCTGGGGAATATCCTTAATTCTCATTCAGAAGGCAAACAGGATAGGCACTGGAAGTTGCTGAAGAGAGAGGAACAAGATGGAAGCCTATCATAAATGTCCTCTGAAAGACTCTACCCAGGAGGATATTGAAGCAGATGCAGAGATTCATAGCCAAACTTTGGGCAGAGCTCAGGGAGTCTTGTGAGGGAACACGAGGACCCAGAGGGGCAGGAGATCCACAAAGAGACCAACAAAGCCAAAAAATCTGGACTAAGAGGGGCTTGTATGTTGGGATCCATAAGCAGGCATCTCTAAGGCCAGCCCCAAGGGACCTGACAAACTAGTTATCTGGCATTCATGAAACCAACCAAGAAAACCACCCGCTGGTCACCTGGGACCACCTGTGCATGCTCTTGGTCACTTTATAAGAGAACTCACAGAGCCCCTCCCCTTCCTCTTTCTCTTTTGCCTCCTCTCTGTGACCCCCTTCCCTTCCCCTGATAAACCTCCCATGTGGAACCGGTCTCTTGGTGTGATTTGTGAACCCGCCCTGTAACTTTCATCCCGCACAATTCCTAACACTGTATAGACTGATCCATCAATCAAGGACCATGCATGGAAAGGACTTAGACTTCCTGCTCAGATCAGATGTAGTCTATGCAGCTCAGTCTCCATGTGGGTTTCCTAGTAAGGAGAACAGGGGCTATGTCTGAAATGAACTCAGTTGCCTACTCCTTTGATCACTTTCCCCTGGCATGGTGACCTTGCCAGCCCACAGAGGAAGAGGGTCCAGGCAGTCTTGATGAGACTTGATATGGTAGGGGTCCTGAAAGGAGGAGAACTCTCCCTTTCAGTAGACTAGGGGAACAGTATGGAGTGAGGGATGAGGAAAGGAGGGTGGGACAGGAAGGAAGTCATGGGGTCTACAATCAAGATATAAAGTGAATAAATTAAAATAAATAAAATAAATAAAATATTTAAAATATTTTTAAAAGAAATGCCATTATATACCTCAAACTTCTGAATAAATGAAACTAATAAGTAAATATCTTTTATAATTTGTTACATTTGATTTATTTTCCATATGTGCATTTTTCAAATTTGTCTTCTATAAGTAGATATTCATACAATGTGCATAAATTTTAGATTAATTGTACACAAGGGTGATTGTAGTCAATAGCAGTACATCGTAATATTGCAATAATTAAAAATTAATTTTAAATATTTTCTGCTAAAAGTGATAAGTTATGGTTGCATTAATTAGCTCAATTTTATCAGTTAACGATTGTTCATATGTCAAAACATCACAATGTACTTCATAATTGATTATAATTATGAGCTGTCAATTAAAATAATGTTAATTATAAAAGGAAATTATAAACAGAGAACATAAGACTTAAAGTTATGAAATATTTGGAATTTAACTCAGGGAAACTATTTCTGTTTCTTTTATACATTGTATTTTATTTATCTATTCTTTGAGATTTCTTTTTTAAATTTTTTTGATTATTACAGTTTATTCACATTGTATCCCAGCTGTAGCCCCCTCCCTCTTCTCCTCCCTGCCCCTTCCCCATTCCACTGATAAGGGAGGTCCTCCTCCCCTTCCATCTGACCCTAGCCTATCAGGTCTCATCAGGACTGGAACAGCTACAGAGCATTTTGGTACTGTCAGTAGCCTGCACTTTCCCCACAAGTCTTCAGCTACTGCCTATTTCCCTTCTCAACTTTGTGGCCTCTCATTTTTATTTGTTTTTTCTTTATAACTCACTGAGTCCATGTAGGGTCGCCCATTGGAGTATTGTCATCTCTCAAGAGGCCACTTCTATGAGGGAAACAGGATACTCTGCAATCAACAATGACTAGTTTAGGCTGTGGGTTTGGCCTTGTGATTCCCTCTCTCACCCTTGCCAGCATGTTAAATGCTTCCTCTTTTTTATTATTTTATTTATATATCTATCTATTTACGTATCTATCTATCTATCTATCTATCTATCTATCTATCTATCTATCTAT
>NW_026596962.1:5025910-5109891 GCF_907164565.1 Psammomys obesus | reverse complement strand
TATCTATCTATCTATCTATCTATCTATCTATCTATCTATCTATCTATCTATTTATTTATTATACTTTATTCACTCTGTATCCCCTCTGCAGCCCCCTCCCTTGTCTCCTCCCAGTCTCACTCACCCTCCCTCTTCTTCCCCTATGCCCTTTCCCTAGTCCTCTCATAGGAGAGGACCTCCTCCCCTTCTATCTGACCCTAGCTTATCAGGTCTCATCAGGCCTGGCTGCATCATCTTTTTAGTCCATCAGTCCCCCTATTCTGAAAAGGAAGACGTTCCCTGTATGTGCTGTAGAACCGTTTCTCATTTAGCAGGCAAGAACAGTTTCATTATTTCTGCATGTTAGGTGATTCTATTATTGCTTCCTCTTTACTTTTGGCCAATAATCTAACATTTAATAGGGAACTGTTGTGTTGGAGGCGATAAGTTAAAGCTCTGTCTCTGAGATAGTTTTCCTTTCGTGTCTGTATGTTTCCAGTTGTGGAATATATCCTGCACACCGTGTTAAGCACCTCAATACTCTCATCACAGAGAGAGGACAGAAGAATAAACTCACTTTCTTCTTCTTTATTCTTTCTATTTTTGTATTTTTAGTATTTTTATCCTTGAAGATTTGACAGATGTACAAATCAAACATGATCATAACCACTTCCCATTTTTTCCTTGGAATACAAAGCAAATGCATTGTAAATAATAGTGATGATACAGAGATACAAATGTGTGTTCATTGTTTAGGCAGATGTTTCAGCAAAACTTATCAAGATGTTTAAGAGGTAGTTGAGAGTTTTTATTGTTCCTACAAGGACTAATGTTCTGTTTGAGGGCCTATGTGGTGGCTCACTTCAAAGTCATCCATACCTCCAGCACTAGTGAATATAACACCTGTTTGTGTCTTCACAGACACAAAGAACACCTGTGATACGCACGCTTATCTGCAGGCAGAACACTAATGCATATAATAAAATTTAAAAATAAAATTTTAGATAAGTGTAAAGGGGATTTTTTTTTTAACAAAACCAAGTATAAGTTCAAAATCACCTTTGAAGTCATATTACTTTAATCAAATCATCCTCAACAGTCTAGATTTAAGTAACAGTGTCTATTTGACATTTGGACCTAATAGGGAAAGATGTATCAAAAAAAAAAAAAAAAAAAAAGGAAAAGGAAAAGAGAGGATGGGAGGAGAAAGAACAAAGGAAGGAAGGGAGAGAAGAAGGGAAAAATGAAATAGGGAGCAAAAAAAACGGGAGGGAAGAGAGATGATGGGAGGAGAAAGGAAAAAGGAAGGAAGGGACAGATGAAGGGAAAAAACAAACAAACAAACAAACAAACAAAAAAAGAATGAAACAGGGAGTAAAAACCTTTTTATTGATCGATCATTTGAATGTTTTTGCAGAATTTTATGAGAAGTCTATAAAACTACCAGAATAGGCAACTTTTTAGTTTCCAGACTAGCCCTGCTGTTTAAATTTGGATTTCCTCTTGAGTACAGGGTCTTAGCTTTCCTTAAAGCACTTACTTGAGAAAGCTTTCTCTGAATCTTTGAAATGTAAATCTTTCCCCAGCACCTTTTAAGGTTTACAGCTTGAGTCTCTCTCTAAGAGCTATAGGCCGCCCCTTTGAAATGGAATCAACAGAAAAGGAGCCTACTTTCCCTCCCACAGAAAGATGTGTCAGACAGCAGAAAGTAGAATTAGCAAACAAAAGAAGCACACACACAGCTCTATTCTGAAGGCCTGCTGCTCTCACTTGCTCTAACCCTTACCCAGAGCGGTAACTTTCCCACCTGTGTTTCAAGGTAGTCAAATTCTGTCAAGTCTTTATGACTTCTTAACTTGAATATAGTTTTCCTTTGACATTAGCAACAGAGAATACAAAATCACTCCACAAAATAAACTGTTTTCTTGTTCTTTTTTTTAATTTTTTTCCTTTTTTTTTATTAATTACACTTTATTCATTTTGTATCCCCCCATAAGCCCCTCTCTCCTCCCCTCCCGATCCCACCCTCCCTCCCCTTTCTGCATGCATGCCACTCCCCAAGTCCACTGATAGGGGAGGTTCTCCTCTTCTTTCTGATCTTAGTCTATCAGTTCTCATCAAAAGTGGCTGCATTGTCCTTTACTGTAGCCTGGTAAGGCTGCTCCCCCCTCAGGGGGAAGTGATCAACGAGCAGGCCAATCAGATTATGTCAGAGGCAGTCCCTCTTCCCATTACTATGTAACCCACTTGGACACTGAACTGCCATGGGCTACACCTGTGCAGGGGTTCCAGGTCATCTCCACGAATAGTCCTTGGTTGGAGTATGGTTTTCTGGGAAGTTCCCTGTGTTCAAATTATCTTGTTCTGTTGCTCTCCTTGTGGAGTTCCTGTCCCCTCCAGCTCTTACTATTTCCCACTTCTTACATAAAATTCCATTCACTCTCCCCATCAGTTGGCCATCAGGCTCAGCATCTGCTTTGACAGTCTATACTGCAGAAGCTTTCAGAGGCCCTCTGTGGCAGGTTTCAAGGTTGTTTCCTGTTTTCTTCTGGCTTTCAGAGGCTTTCTGTAGCAGGTTCCGAGGTTGTTTCCTATTTTCTTTTTCTTCTGATGTCCATCCTCTTTGCCTTTCAGGATGGGGATTGAACATTTTAGTTAGGGTCCTCTCTTTTGCTTAGTTTGTTTAGATGTACAGATTTTAGTGGGTTTATTCTATATTGTATGTTTATATGAGTGAGTATATACCGTGAGTGTCTTTTTGCTTCTGGGACAACTCACTCAGGATGATCCTTTCCAGGTCCCACCATTTACCTGTAAATTTCATGATTTCCTTATTTTTCATTGCTGAGTAATACTCCGTTGTATAGATGTACCACAGTTTCTGCATCCATTCTTCAGTTGAGGGGCATCTGGGTTGTTTCCAGCTTCTGGCTATTACAAATAAAGCTGCTACAAACATGGTTGAGCAAATGTCCTTTTTGTGTACTTGTGCCTCTTTTGGGTATATGCCTAGGAGTGGTATGGCTGGATCTTGAGGAAGCACTATTCCTAGTTGTCTGAGAAAGCACCAGATTGATTTCCAGAGTGGTTGTACCAGTTTACATTCCCACCAGCAGTGGAGAAGGGTTCCCCTTTCTCCACAACCTCTCCAGCATGTGTTGTCCCTTGGTATTTTCATCTTGGCCATTATGATGGGTGTAAGGTGAAATCTCAGGGTTGTTTTGATTTGCATTTCCCTAATGGCTAATGAGGTTGAGCATTTCTGTAAGTGCTTCTCTGCTATTCAATATTCCTCTGCAGAGAATTCTCTCTTTAGCTCTGTTCCCCATTTTTTAAGTGGATTACTTGGTTTGTTGCTTTTCAGCTTGTTTAGTTCTTTATATATATATTGGATATGAGCCCTCTGTCAGATAAAGGGTTGTTGATGATTCTTTCCCAATCAGTAGCACTCCTGTATACAAAAGACAAAAGGGCTGAGAAAGAAATTAGAGAAACAACACCATTCACAATAGCCACAAATGACATAAAGTACCTTGGTGTAACCCTAACCTGTATGAAAAAAATTTCAAGTCTCTGAAGAAAGAATTAGAGGAAGATATGAGAAGATGGAAAGATCTCCCATGCTCATGGCTTGGCAGGATTAACATAGTAAAAATGGCCATCTTACCAAAAGCAATCTACAGATTTAATGCAATTCCCATCAAATTGCCAACACAATTCTTTACAGACCTGGAAAGAAAAATTCTCAACTTCGTATGGAATAACAAGAAACCGAGAATTGCTAAAACAATCCTACAATAAAAGATCTTCTGGAGGTATCTCCATCCCTGATCTCAAGCTGTACTATAGAGCAACAGTTATAAAAACTGCATGGTACTGGCATAGAAACAGAATGGTGGATCAATGGAATCGAACAGAAGACCCAGAAATAAACCCACACACTTATGGACACCTGATTTTTGACAAAGATGCCAAAACCATACAATGGAAAAAAGATAGCATCTTTAACAAATGGTGCTGGTCCAACTGGATGTCTACATGTAGAAAAATGAAAATAGATCCATACTTATCACCCTGCACAAAACTGAAGTCCAAGTGGATCAAAGACCTCAACATAAAACCAGACACATTAAATCGGCTAGAAAAAAAAAGTGGGGAATACCCTAGAACTCATTGGTACAGGAGAAAACTTCCTGAACAGAACACCAACAGCACAGGCTCTAAGAGCAACAATCAGTAAATGGGACCTCATGAAATTGAAAAGCTTCTGTAAAGCAAAGGACACAGTCATCAAAACAAAGTGACTGCCTACAGATTGTTTTCTTGTTCTTATTTGAGAATTGGTTTGTTTGTTTCTTAATCAAAGATTATTTCTGTAGCTCAGGCTTGTATTACAGTTCTCTGTCCTCCTGCCTAGATCTCCTTATTACAGAAATTGTGAGAACAAACCACAAGATTGACCTCAGTGCATTATATTTACATATATTAAATACAAATTACTAGAAATAGAAATGAAATATCACCATAACATCATAGAATATTGTTTCCAGAATGAATTTCATGAAATACTCATTATGCTAGGAAACCAATAACCAGTTAGATACTATGTAATTTTTTGGAGATATTATGTTTATAGTTTAAATATTTAATATTGCTAAGATTTCATTTCTCCCCCATTGCCTTTAAGCTTTTGTAAGCATTTTTAGATCATGACAAACTTTGGAAGCCTGTTTGAAAATAAGTTTGATGAAGGCTTATGACAAGGTCCTAAACAGTTTGAAAATGACCATGACTAGATTGTGTGAAGTTCATAGTAAAATGAACTTGTATTTGTTGCTCATTATGTTACTGACTATTGCTTAGCCAAGCTCTTGTAACATAGGGTTTAAACCATACTTTATTACTACTATAGACAGTCAGACATGTAGATGACAGACACACAGATAGATGATAGAATTATTAATCTTGAAATGTAATAGCAACAATAAAGAGTGTTATATTTAAAAAATTTAATATAAGAAAAGAAGTTTATTATGGAAGGCAGGAGGGGAGAAAGGGGAAGATCACTCCAGAAAGGAGAGAAACTGAGAGAGAGGAAAGAGAAGAGAGGAGAGGAGAGAGAGAGAGACAGACAGAGAGAGAGAGAGACCTTTATCTGAAGCAGGCTGCAGGTGATGACATCAGGTTGCTAGGCAACCCAGAAGCAAGCTATTGCCTGGTGGGCTAATACTACACAGACCACCACAAATGCTCAGATTTAAACTTTAAGGGATTAGTGAATTAGAAAATGGACAGTAAGGAAAACAAAATAAAACTCAGAAGAGAATAGATACATAATGTACAAATGGACAAAAAACCAGCAGCGGATACACCTTGCGAACATCTGTCCCTGTACATATTTACACCGCGTTCTTTCAATTGTATTCTATTTGCTTCCAGAGTACGATAGTCTTCTACTCCCCCAAAATGTGACCGGTAAAACACACCCCATTTAAGTTAAATATCCCACAGATTACTATATAGAGTAGCTCAGAATTCCCCTGGGGTTTTCTCTCTTTGTAATTGTCATTACTTTGTTGACTGATCAAATTATATGTTAATGTGGGTTATTTTTTAGTGTCACTCATTTTTCTGTTGGAAGTGGATTATGCATTACTCCAGCTGTCAAATTGGTGCAGCCAGGTGCTCGCTGACATCATGGCTAAGGCTCCTAACCCCTGCTACCCACTGCGCATCCTTGGCAACAGCTTCGAAAATCAATTGGAACAATATTTTGAAACTTCCTCAAATATTCCAGTGGACTGGGATTATGTCTTGTCACTGTGAATTCAATTATTAATTGATCAATCGCCACACTCTAAAATAACTGATGGTTTAGGGTTTTCTGTGCCTCCATGGAAATTAAATGCAAATCTCTGTCAGTCACCTGTTAACAAAGACTCCTTGAAGAAAGCTGCTAGAATACAAATGGGAAGGCCTGCAGCAGTTTGGGTCAAATGCAACTGAACTCCGTTTTCTTTTATTAGTAGATTAATATATGGAACCTGCTTACATTTTCTCTGATTTTTCTTCCTTAAAATGAGTAACTGATTCAAAAATAACAGATCAAAGAACTTAACAAAAATGCAAATTAGAGATCTATCTTTTTCTTTTTCACAAAATTTTTGAGTGGATACAGGATTTTAGAAGCACAGGGTGAGAATTAGTACCAAAAGTTCAACTGCTTGCAACTTCAAGTTGAGAAGTAATTTTCTCAAGCAGCTAAAGTCATTCCTTAAAATTAAAAAAAAAAAAAAAATTCCCTTGTCCTATCCTTTAGACTCTGGAACTGAAAAGTAATTTTCCATTTTGTCAGCAAATCTTGAAAAATAAAAGCTTGAAATTGTGTAATTTATTAAATATTGCAAGCATGTATACTATGGCTCTATATAAAATCTTAAATTTTTTCTTCTTAATGACCATCATTCTTTTCCTTTTATTATTGCTAAAACAAAGACCTAAGGAAAAGATTTCAAAAATCGTTAGCTAACATAATTACTACATCCATCTTGTAAAGCAAAATACAAGTGCTTAAGAATTCAAAATCAAGAAATCTGAGGTCTTAACAAGTTAATAGTCTATTGAAAAAGAGTAAATAATATTTCTTTATAATAAATTTAAAATTTTGCAAAACAAGACTAAAATGTATTTGCTGGAACCTGGTCTTCAACAGTGATAGGAAAACTGGACACAACCCAAGAATGAAATTAGACCCACGTTTCTCTTCCAGGAAAGAGATGGCCTTAAACGGGTCAGTGATCGTAAAGTATGAACTCAGACATTCAAACTGCTCAGGGAAAAGTGTGGGAAAAACGCTTCAAGGTAGGCCACTGCTATCTATCTGGGGAAAAAAGCCAATGACACAATAAGTAACACAAATGCTAAAAGTCAACAGAAAGAATTACATGAACTTGAAGTTTTGAAGAGAAAAAAAGTTCTCTATGGGGAAGAAACGGTGTTGTATATCATGATAAAAGTTAATATCCAGATTATGTATATTTATTTTTTAATTTATTTATTTTTATTAATTACAGTTTATTAATTACAGATCTACAACATCTCAGCAACTGTGTTTAAATAATAAATAAAGCCATTCTGAAACCAGGTCCATGATAGCCATACCAGGTGGTTAAAAATGCAATTTATTATGTATGGGGCAATTTTTTCTAATATGGAAATCTGAAATATAGAAAATATTCATAATATACTTAGCCTAGAACGTTTCAGGAAGATAGTTAATATGGAGTCTTAATGAGGGAAAAAAGGAAAGAATCCTTTCTGAATCACAGAAAGCAGGTTAATTTCTTTAATTTGTATTAATTACACTTTATTCACTTTGTATCCCCCCATAAACCCCTTCTTCCTCCCCTCACAATTCCACCTTCCCTCCCCCTTCTTCATGAATTCCCCTCCCCAAGTTGACTGACAGGGGAGGTCCCCCTCTCCTTCCTTCTGATCTTTGTCTATCAGATCTCATCAGGAATGGCTGCATTGTCTTCCTCTGTGGCCTGGTAAGGCTGTTCCCCCCTCAGGGGGAGGTGATCAAAGAGCAGGCCAATCAGATTATGTCAGAGGCAGTCCCTCTTCCCATTACTATGGAACCCACTTGGACACTGAACTGCCATGGGCTACATCTGTGCAGGGGTTTTAGGTTATCTCCATGCCTGGTACTTGGTTGGAGTATGAGTCTCTGGGAAGACCCCTGTGTTCAAATTTTCTGGTTCTGTTGCTCTCCTTGTGGGGTTCCTGTCCTCTCCAGATCTTACTATTTCCCACTTCTTACATAAGATTCCCTGCACGCTGCCCAACAGTTGGCCATAAGTCTCAGCGTTTGCTTTGATAGTCTGCAGGGTAGAGCCTTTCAGAGGCCCTCTGTGGCAGGTTCCTAGGTTGTTTCCTGTTTTCTTCTTCTTCTGATGTCCATCCTCTTTGCCTTTCAGGATGGGGACTGAGCATTTTAGTCAGGATACTCTCTCTTGATTAGTTTCTTTAGATGTACAGCTTTTAGTAGGTTTATCCTAGGTTATATGTCTATATGAGTGAGTATATACCATGTGTGTCTTTCTGTTCCTGGGATCGCTTACTCGGGATGATCCTTTCCAGGTCCCACCTTTTACCTGCAAATTTCATGATTTCCTAATTTTTCATTGCAGAGTAATACTCCATTGTTTAGATGTACCACAATTTCTGCATCCACTCTTCAGTTGAGGGGAATCTGGGCTGTTTCCAGCTTCTGGCTATTACAAATAAAGCTGCTACAAACATGGTTGAGCAAATGTCCTTATTGTGTACTTGAGCCCCTTTTGGATATACACCTAAGAGTGGTAGAGCTGGATCTTGAGGATGCGCTATTCCTAGTTGTCTGAGAAAGCGCCAGATTGATTTCCAGAGTGGTTGTAAGAGTTTGCATTCCCACCAGCAGTGGAGGAGGGTTCCTCTTTCTCCACAGCCTCTCCAGCATGTGTTGTCCCTTGAGTTTTTCATCTTGGCCATTCTGATGGGTGTAAGATGAAATCTCAGGGTTGTTTTGATTTGCATTTCCCTAATGGCTAATAATGTTGAACATTTCTGATCACCTTCCCAGGCTGATTAGTGGGCACAAAAAACATCCAGATTATATTTTAAAAGAACTGAAAAACCTAAATCTAAATACAACCAAAATTAACACAAAGCTAAAGGGAGAGAATTAGAAATCTCTTGACTACTTAGCAAGTTTGAGGTACACCTGAGCTGTATAGTCCTTGTCTCAGACAAAAAAAAAAAAAAAGTGATTATTGGCATCTTTGGTCACTAGAGAACTGAGACTTAAAACTACTTTAAAATTCTATTGCAGGGAAGACTGAATGTTAGTACCATAAAAACCAACAATAGTGACATACATGAGATGTACCATTCCTCTCTGTTGGTAGAGATGACTGTAGAGTCCAGCACATAGTTCTGTTTTGCTTTTTCTCAAAAAAACTGCAAATAGAATTATTGTGTGTCCCAGCTACACTATTTGTGGGTATGTACCTGAAGCACTCAGTGTCTTACCACAAAGATAATTGCACCTTCATGCTAAGTCTGCACTATTCACAATGTATAATATTCAAGCCTAGGTGTTAATCAACAGATTAAGAAGAGCTGAATGAAACTGGAAACACTTATGTTAGTATTTGAATGGAATTGGAAATCATCTTAACAGAGCAAAGCTAATTCTGAAGGGAAAATACTATCAATATATCATCACGCTATTTTTTTTCTTTTTGTCTGCTTGACATATGTGGAGTTATCAGAGAAGAGGAGGAGCACTTGGGAACATGCGTCCACCAGTGCGCATGCATGTCTGAGGAGCATTCTCTTGATGCAGTGATTGGTGGAGCAATGCCAGTGCCAGCGTGGGTGCTGCTTCTCCTGGACAGATGGCCATGGGTTGTATAAAAGGAGTAGCTGAGCAAGCCACGGGAGCAAGTCAAGCCTTGCAGTCATCCATGACTTCTGCCTCAGGTCTTGCCTCAAGGTTCATTTCGCTAGTTCCTGTCTCATGACCTTTCATGATGCATTACATCTGCAAGATAAAATAAACCTTTCCTCCCCATATTGCTTTTAGTCATGGTCATTATCACAGCAATTAGAACATATACAGAGACTAAATTTAAATTTGTATGTATCTGTGAATTTGCAATGTGTATTTTTCATCTGTATGCATTTGTATGCAGTACATGAAAGTAGAAATAGGCCCAAGAAAGTGAGGAAGGGGTCAAATGGAGGAAGGGAAGAAGAGAGCATAATGCAACATAGGAATCCATGGCATGAAGTCAGAAGCACAGTCTATTTGGAGACAGGAAAGGTTCTAAAAGAGAAGAAAATCTGGATTGGGGAAAACTCTAAGGTCAAGGAACAAAATAAGGCACAAGTACATATGTGTAGACTTTTTAAAGGGTAAAAAGAATAAAGCCATATGATTGACAGATTCCTTTCTGCTTTCCTAGAGCCTTTACTGGAGGCTTCTAGCTACTGCACTCCCTGAAATGTAAATAATTTAAAAAGCCTGTTACCAGTCCTTTTAAAAGACCTGACATTTTTAAGACTATAGATTTTAGAATGTTTATCCTTTATTATATGGCTAATATCCACTTGTAAGTGAGTATATATTATATGTGACTTTCTGCTTTTGAGATACCTCGCTCAGGATGATCTTTTCTAGTTCCCACCATTTGCCTAGAAATTTCATGATTTCCTTGTTTCTAATTGCAGACTAATAGTCCATTGTGTAAATGTACCGCATTTTCTGTTTCCATTCCTTAGTTGAGGGACATCTGGTTTGTTTCCAGATTCTGGCTATTACAAATAAAGCTGCTACGAACACAGTTGAGCAAATGCCCTTATTGAATGGTGGGGCATCTTTTGGGTATACGCCTAGGAGTGGTAGAGCTGGGTCTTGAGGAAGCATTATTTCTAATTGTCTGAGAAAGTTCCAGGTTGACTTCCCAAGTGGTTGTACAAGTTTAAATTCCCATCAGCAATGGAGGAGGGCTCCTCTTTCTCCATGTCCTCTTCAGCATGCATCATTCCTTGAGTTATTGATCTTAGCCATTCTGATTTGTGTTGTTTTGATTTACATTTCCGTGATGACTAAGAACGATGAGCATTTCTTTAAGTGCTTCTTTGCCATTCCATATTCCTCTGTTGAGAATTCTCTGTTAAACTCTGTACTCCATTTTTAACTGGATTACTTGGTTTATCCAAGTAATCAGTGGAAAGCTGATGGTACCAGGCAGCGGATTTATTTAAAATTGGGAGTGTGTGTAAACCCTGGGCAGTGGGAGGTATTTTGGGGGTGACTGTTTTTGATTCAGTGGAGTTGGGGAATCAGGCATATTTGATTTAGTGATACAGTACATAAATTCCATGCAGAAACCTGTGCCTAGCACAAGAAGTTGAATACAGTAATTAATTCTCAGGTGGGTGGGAGTATCTCTAAGTACAATCGAAGGTCACTGCTGAAGACTAACATCTTTAGCAGGTTGGGACATTTCTAGGAATTTCCAGATGCTTGCTGGACTGGTTTCTTAGCAGGAAAGAGTCCCACCTGTAATCTATCCTGAGGGCTAAGTGTTGTTCCTTACAAAATCTGGGATCACCCAAATCAAGGGAGACTTTAGGACCTTGCTGAGAAAAGGGAGTTCATTATAATAGACTGAGCTTTAACAAGGCTCTTTGGAGATGTCAGACTCCAACCTGTTAGAGCAAAGTTCCACAATGATGCTGGGTTTTCCTCTGCATGGTTCTTTCTTCCATCATGCCTATATATAGGAAGAACTGTGTTTCAGAAGATATGTGATATTTGTTGTTGTTTATCTAAGATTTGTCACATGCCCCTTGACCAGATGAACTCCTGACCCAGAAAATAAGATCTATGTTAATAGGCTAGACTATGTGTTCCACATTGATACACGGTTATACTTTATTCTCTCTTCCTCCTCCTCCTCCTCCTCCTCTTCCTCCTCCTCCTCTGCTTCCTTTTTTCTTCTCAGAGAAAGGAGAAGATCAAGTACTAGGAACAACTGTCCCACACATCAACAGTGTTCATCACCGAGATCCTAATGACTCTTGCAGAAAACATTTTGTCTGAGAAATTCCTTTTTCAAGGTAGGGATGTTAAACCCAGTCTTGATAATACCTCATTAGTAATTAACGCACAAATACCCCCTGATGCTGAACTGGAAAGTAAATGAATAAATGCATGGCTATTGTGAAACTATAACCATTTTCTTAGTCTCTGAGAGACCTTTGACTTTTTCTACCCCAATATCTTACAAATTCCAAGATGCATAGCTTTTAATGTTTTTTGTGAATATCTATCTCCAGTAAACTTAATGAATTATAAAACTAGACTGTTTCCTTGTCTTCATGTTATTTTAATTAAACCAGCATCTCCCTAGGCAATGGAAGATCATTACTCATACTTAGAAAGATTGACATGTCAATTTTGGAACCTTTTCAGGCCATAAAGAAAACTAAACGACATGTTTACTTTTTCTGTTGCCTTCCTGTGCTGATGGATATATGTCTACTGGGTGTCCTATTGGCTTCTTGAATGTAGTATTAGGCGTATGTGAGGTTAAAGGGTATCAGAGGGTGTGAATCTTGGCTCAACTCTCAGCAGCTGTCTGACTTTAAGTAACAAAAACTGATCGATATCTCTACTTTCTCATCTGTAATTGAGGAAAAACGACAAATTCCACTGTCATCACTATTGTCTCTTTTTCTAAATGTCTTTGACTAGTCCTCTGGGAGGAAGCAAAACTATCCCATGTCTGCTGTTTCTGTTACATTTTTCTTTACACAGTGGAAAGCCACAGGAAAAACTGATGTGATGATACTCCAGGAAGGTAGATGGGACTTGAAGTTAGTGTCTAAGGTATCCCAGACTTGGGGCTGGAGAGGTAACTCTGGTTCAGAGCACCAACTACTCTTTCAGAATAGCTAGGTTTAGTTCCAGCCCTTGGTCAATCGCAACCAAGTCTAACTCCAGAATCAGTGGATCTGACCCTCTGTTTCTTCTTTCATGGTCTAGGTTGTGGGTTGAATGAATTTAAACACTTGATGTCTAGTTAGTGGTGCTGAACAGGGAGGGTTATCGAACTTTCAGGATGGGATTCTAGCTGGAGGAAGTATGTCACTGTGGTCAGGGGTTGAGAATGATAACCTCATTCACTTCTGGCTGGCTACCTCTGTTTCCTGCTGTGCTGATGAAATGTAATTGGGCCATTTTCCTCCTCTGGCTGCCTTCTCCCATGTCTCACTCCCTCTCACCATGTCTCTGACATTACTTAATGGAGTGGGAAGGGTGGCCTTGCTAGAGTAGGGGTGGCCTTGTTGGAGGAAGTATGTCACTAGGGGTGGGTTTTGGGATTTCAAATACTGAAGCCAGGCCCATTGTGTGTCTTCCCATTTCCTCTGGATCCAGATTTAGAAGTCTCAGCTACTTCTCTAACACCATGTCTTCCTGCGTGCTACCATGCTCCCCTCCATGTGATGGGCTAAAAGTCTAAACTGTAAGCATTTCCCCATTAGATGCTTTCTTTCATAGAAACTGCAGTGGTTGTGATGCTTATTCATAGCCATAAAGCATCTAGTCGATGCTTTAGACAGATGGCATTACACTTAGTGGTACCAAATCTATCAAACTAGAGCTTGCCAGTACAGAATGACTAACATTGGGGTACTCTTCAGCCATGCAGGAAGGGGGAAGGGAAGCAGGGAAGAGAAGACTCATAGCCTCTTTACTCTCTGCCACTTCTAATCAATGAATCTCAGAGGCTAGACACATTTTTTTTCATTAAAAGTACAAAATGTGTTTTTTCCCAAGACAATTGAGAGCGTAACCCCTACTACCTTTTCTTTTCATTTTTTGTCAATGACACAGAGCTCATGTATCGCAGACCAGACTCAGACTCGGCGTGTAGACAATGGAACAGCGATCATTCCAACCTCATTTCCTACGTGCTGACATGACATGCACAGTCTATCTCACCAGCTCATTCATTGCTATGGGTCAAACCCACCATCCAACATTAAATAGGCACATTGCAAACTGAGACACATCCCCATCTCCAGTCTAGTAACGTGTGTGTGGAAAGATTTTGAATCTACGCATTTCACCCACTATGTATTTCACCCTCTACCCATTGATTTTGTTTAATGCTGATCCAGGAAGATTAGAGTATTTGCTATGTAGGCATAATCAAATATACCTTTGGTCAACATTTTATGTCTTTGTGGTTACCATGTTGACAATCAGATTACAACGCTCATACTTTTTGAACAGACTGTACAATCCAAAATTCTTTCGAGATCTAAATTCAGAGTACTTTCCTTTCAGATGAGTTAAACAAATATTTCAAAGACTTCTGTCACTGAGAAGTAAATAGTTAACTTAACAAATACACGCTTGTGTGCGCAGGCACAGGTGCACGTGAGGGTACAGGGTTACATGTAATACACAAAACACATGTGCATTTGTGCATGTGAGTAGGGCCCAGCTTTGATGTGGCGTCTTCATATGTCACTCTGTACCGTACACATTAAGGCAGGTTCTCTTAAAGGATCCAAGCTTGTAATTTGAGCTGGTTTGTCTCATCAGTTAATTACTTGGCTTCTCTATCTGAGCCTCCCAGCACTGATAACAGATGGATCGTCTTGCTACTGCTCTTATATCCATTCTTAAAATCCAACCTCCATCCCTAATACTTATGCAATTAGGACTTTATCTACTGAATCATTGACCCAGGCCTCAAATTTATTAATTTTTACACAAAACAGTGTCATAACTCCTTAAAGTTTCATGATTTAGAGACCATGTTCAATATGACTATTCATTTCACAATGAGACATTCTGGTCAAATTTTTCAAAAATTTGTGCAAATCAACCCTACAAATATTTTTATTAATTGTGCAGGACATTTTTCTTCATGGTAAACTAAGTACGATTATTCATAATTTCTATATACTTTTTGACTTCTTATTGATTGAAAGTTACTCTCCATTGTCAGCTTTATGACATTTGGAATCACCCAAATGTCTGAACCAATCTATTAGAGTGTTTCCAGAGAAGTCTGACTTTTAGGCTAAGGTGTATCTCAAGTGTGGGTGAAAACATTTCATGACCTGGGAACCCAGAATATATCAAAAGTGTCAAAGGAAGAAATCATTATATATATAATGAGAAATAAAGAGAGGAGGGGAGGGTGGAGAGAGATTCATTCTCTAAATTCCATTACTTTAGAAAACCCTTAAAATCTATTCTGTGCTTGTGTTGGAGGTTGGTCTGATGCTTGTGTTTTGATGCTAATTGCTAGTCCTCAAGATCTATCTAGTTACTGCCCTATTCTTGTTGTATAAACCTGTGTAAGAAATTATTCCTAATTGATAATTTACAAGGCCTGTACCTGGGCAAGGCAGAAGGAAATAGGTGTGGCTAAGATTGTCAGGCTTTTCGGACAGGAGAAGAGCAGAAGGAGATAGGTGTGACTAAGATTCTCAAGCTTTGGGGTGAGGAGAATAGCAGAAGGAGAGAGACAGACAGAAAGAGAGGAGGAAGAAGGATGCCACCTGGGGGATAGGATTACATGGAGAAAGAACACCGTGGTCCAGAAAGAAGAACTCCAAGAATGACCCGGAAAGGCCCAGATGAAGAATAGAAGCAAGTATCTTGGGATTATGAACAGAAAGTAGTTCAGATAGGATCAAATAAAGAGGATAGCATGAGATGAGCTAAAAGATATGAGACAGTACAGGTGAACTATCTGCCCAGCCCAAGGTAAATAAGGCAATTATAAAATCTAATAGGTATCTGTGTCTTATTGATTGAGATAGTGAGTTAAATAACATCACTTTAATAAATATAGGGCACATATAGACTATATAAACGTTATATAGCTGGACACCATTTTATTTCCAACAATATGCTTGTTTTTCTTATTTGGGTAGAAGTCAGATACTCTGTTACAGCAAACAGAAATGTAACTAATGCATGGCTCCTTTCTGAAATGTAAATATTATATAATATATTGCAAAATACATATTTTATGGAATAGTTTGCAAAATATATCATTGCAAAGTACTTTCCATAATTCTTAGAAGTACATAAATGTGAAACTAGTTTAAGTCTAAAAATCAGGCTAATTGCTAAGTATTATACATTTACTTTCTTTTCATGCATATAAACTTGAACCCCAAAATATCAATTTCTACCCTCTATGGAAACACTCTGAGGTGATGCTGGGTGCAGTCTTGTCCAGTGCAGCAAATGACGCTGTGGAATAAAGTTTAATGACCTGGTTCTTGGCACATCTGTGATGTTTTGTCATATGGCATTTCTAATATAAATTTTAATTTAAATGTTGTCATCTCAACCTAAACAAGATGTCAAGTATGACTCTCTTGTCAACGTGTACAGTGACCTCTACAACATCATGTTTATAATTAATAACCTCTAGAGATGTATCTGGGTTTAATTGTGGTTCTCTAACTCAGTAAGGAGATTATTGTCACTCACTCTAATTTCAGGAAGCACAGCATCAATTGGAGAATGCTGTTCCTTTTCATACTTCCTAAAACCCAATGCAAACATTGAAAACATATCCATGATATTTTCAGACACTATCTTATTACATCTCTATGTTTAGAGCTCAAAGAATTCCAGCAATACATGATACATGAACCACACAATTGCTATGAACGTTAATGTGTATACCGTATGATAAATAATACCAAGAACAGGTAAATAGTATCTGACATACTTATCTCCACAGAGTACTCAAATATGTTATTTGATTTCATTTTTAAGTTTGGAGATGAATTTAAATAATGACTTTAAGAGATTTCATTGTTTTAAATTTTAATTATTTTAATCTGCACATATTTAACAAAGAGTTCTAGCTAATATATTAAAAACTGAAAATAAAAGTTTGGAATTCATACTTGTAGGAGAGTAGATTTTTAAAATATTAAAATGTATGCTCATTTGTAATAGTGAGAGGGTATTTGTTTTCACTGGGTGTGTGACAGGATTGTCAGGCATATATTCAGAGCTGAGTCTTCAGTAAGGAGTGTCAATTATCAGATTTTGTAGTTGTTTAATTGCAGAAAGATTTATGTGCAGAAGAAGCATCTTATATGAAAACTATGAACAAATATAAAAATTAAGAAACAGAAATAGTTTATCTCTATTTGTCTTTCTCCCCTACCATTGCTTATTTATCTCTGAACACACATACTTTAAAATGAATTGTTTTATAAACACAAAGATAATTTTTTGATATTAGCAGCTCAGTAATAATTATCTTTTAAAAATCATACTTTATTTTAAATATTTAGGAGAAGGTAACAAAAATACTTAAAATTTCAATATATAATCAACATAGATGAATAGACACCAGTGTTTAAGCAGAAAATGCAGGAGAATCCGTTTTCTCAGATTATTGGAGTGTAGTTATAATGCTATTCTCAATCACACACACACACACACACACACACGTGCGTGTTGTGGGACAGCATGAGAAGGTGAGGGTGGTAACCAGTGACTTGAGAACCTGTGAATGGGTACCTGTTTCTTCAGATCTGGGTTGGGTGTCCCCATCTTCTCTAAGACCTCTGCTGGGTTAGCTCAGTGTTCACACATGTCCATCCTTGTACTGATTCCTCTCTCTCTCTCTCTCTCTCTCTTTCTCTCTCTCTCTCTCTCTCTCTCTCTCTCTCTCTCTCTCTTTCCTTTGCATTCTCGTTACTTTTCCTCATAGCAATAAAACCTTTGAACACATGTTAAACACTCAGAAACTCATATGAAGCTAATTAAATGTTTAAAACACTGTCATTTGTACTATTATTATTGTAGCCCAACCCAGGGCTCAAAAGTACATGTTTAACTTTAGTACATGATTAGTTTAGTCCATGTATAACATACACACCCAGTACAACTTATGGTGGTTGTTTAGTTGCTTTTTTGTTTACTTATCATTGAATCTGGGGCTTTACACAGACTTGGGCAGTTACTTTCCTCTAAGCTGGAGGGAATAATAAATAATAAATTCAGCTAGATAGGTTTTTAGAGAAGTTTGTAAATATCAAAAAAGGTCCTGTTAAATTACTCTCTATTCATTATTATTGTTGACAATACTTCTTCGATTATTTTTCAAATTTATGTGTTTGTTTTTGTTTGATTTTTGAGACAAGTTTTCTTTGTGTTATAGAGTGAGCTGTCCTGGAGCTCACTCTGTAGAATATGGTGAGATTCACACAGCTGGGATACAAAGTGAATAAACTTTAATTAATATCAAAATAAAAATTTAAAAAAATTGAAAAGTTTGAAAGCAACTTTAGGCATCCAGGTCAGCATCATTTCCCCAATACTATTGTCACGTATACAAATGTAGAAAAGCACCAAGTGAGTCACTGTTGTTTGGCAAAATTATAACTAGCTATGAGAAATGATTGTGATGCTGCCTGATGTGGATTTAAATCATTTTTGTGCCGTAAATTATGTTTTCTTAGTCAGCCCTAAATTATTAAGTGTACTGTAATTTTAACCTAAAAAAGGAAGGAAAACAAGTCTTCCCCATCAGTGAGTGGACTTGGGGAGAGGCATGCATGCAGAGGCTGGAGGAAGGGAGGGGTTGGGAAGGAGGAGGGAGAGAACCACAGGGAGGATACAAAGTGAATAAAGTGTAATTAATAAATAAAGACAAAAAATGTAAAACAAAACAACAAAATATAGATATGTGCAGAAAGGAGAGTGTGGGGGTGTCTCCTATAGAAATGTCCTTGTAAAATCCACAGCTACATGCAGTGAAGATGTTGCCAATAATATAGGATAATGATATATCCTTCAAGAGATGCTTAATAAGAACGGTCCATCTGACAGAGTCCATGACCGCTGTTCTCAGAGGATTTTGTAGAATCATCTAGTAGACTTGCCGTCCTTTAGAGAACTTTGTGATCATTCTCTTGGTGACCTTTTAGTTTCACTTTCTCTCTTCAATCAAATAGTAGACTTTACTCAAGTTATAAGATGTATGAAGATGACCATAATCTGACAAATATATAATATCTAGAGTGTATTTAAATTCACACTTAGATTAAATTAAAAAAAATTTAAAGTGAGAAAAATTAAGAGATAAAGTCTATCCCTTCCAAATGTGTGTGGATTTTCTGAGACTTGTAAATTTATGGATGAGGTTATGCGATCAGGATATAGAGATGGAGCATGCTATGGTCTACCATTCAGTGTCCACTGAGCCAAGGATGATACGTCTAACCATCGGGGCCATGAAAGAGAGTGAGAGTCTATAAAGCAGCCAGGACCAGTGACCGGATCAGTCCACTTGCTCTGGAAGGGATTCAAACTACCACTCCTTCCTCTGTGGCTTCCCACTGGCTCTCAATCAAGTGTAACTCTCCAAATACAGTGTTGTGCCTCCATGTCCAACACTTCACACCGTGACTGCAATATAGAAACACATTTCATCAGTCTATGCAAATGACATTCTGTCATGGAATACATGATTTTTCCCATTTAATTCTACACATTAGTATGAAAGGAGTGTGTGAAAGTTTGGAAAACCCCGCAGACACCTCTGTGCTGAGATGCACCCCAGTGGCTCCTCAAGTCCTGCGGTCCTGCCTCTGCACATTCTTGGCAAGTTCACTTCCACCGCAGAAGTGAATTCCCTCTCTCAGTAGCTGTGGCAGCATCTCAACTGTTGCTTTACCTCGCTGGGATAGATTACACAGAAAATAATTCAGCATTTCACATATGCAACTGTTTTGTTCAGAGTGTACTTTACCTATGTTCTGCATGAATCCTGAAATCCGCAGCATGAAAAGGTAAGACCAGTGTTGCAGAAGTGTCTACTCCCAACTGCTATAATTCAGAACATTTGATCATGAATTTACCAAATATTTATAGTTTTAAAGTGAAAATATTAGTTCATCTCAAAAAAGACACTAAAAACACAGAAAACTAAATTCAGTCCAAGTCTCAGACAATCTGAACCCTGAGGACCATGAAAATAAACACTCATCTTAGAGACAGAGGCCTTTAGAGCACCCAGATCTGGAGCAAAATAAATACATCAAAAGAGTACTCAGGAAAATTATTATTTATTAGGTATGTTTTGGATTAAAGATACTTTTGTTTCTTCAATAGGATGGAATAATAGTCAGAACACAACAATTTGATAGAAGCATCAATCAGTTATTTCCTGCCAGATGGCAATGCAGTGTATAAATATTTGCAGAAATTTAGATAATAAATGAGTACAAATATGATATAAAATATGTTTCTATATATTAAATTACTGAACCAACTCTAAGAAATTACTTTAAAATGACACATATTTACAATGGACACACAATGGACCCGAATTTG
Organism: Psammomys obesus; assembly: GCF_907164565.1. NCBI lineage: Eukaryota > Metazoa > Chordata > Mammalia > Rodentia > Muridae > Psammomys > Psammomys obesus. Next base: position 5,089,961 of record NW_026596962.1, on the reverse strand, counting down.
AAAGGTGAATTATTTACAGAAGTAATCATAGTAATGGGTTTTGCACCTTCATTAGATAAAGTTGTCTAAAAGCCTTTCATGAATTTCTCAAGTACATAAATCAAGAAAGCAAAGGTTGTGATTATTTATTCAACCAAGAAATATTTATGCAATGTTTGGTGTTTGTGAATAGACGACAAAGGAATCAATTACATGGAGCATTGTTTTGGATCCATTAACATAATGCAAGGCAGTAATTATCACTCTCTGATAATTACACCAAACAAACAAACAAACAAACAAACAAGCCTGGATTTTTGGTAAATATTCCCTGTCCTTCTAAATTGTGGAGGAGTGGACAATTCTCTCCTAAGATTCAAGTTGCTAATAAGAGACCAGCGACATGCAATTGCAGAGAAATCTTTTTCCTACTGATAGTGTCGCATTCTTTTATCATTCAGTTTCTCTAAATCAAATGTTTACTAAAATTGAAAACTCAAATAGAAAGAAAATGTGGGTCTTTCTTTTGTTGAATACTTGGCAATTTCTATTCACTCTGTAAAAGCTCATTTTATTGATCAAATAGAAGAAGGCAGCAGTTCTCACTCAGAGCACTCTGGTCAGCTACACAGTTGCAAAGAGAGACAAGTAGACTTCCCCTATGTGGTCCTTACTCCTTTCACTTGGATATCCCCTCTGTTTTAATTATTTTTATTTTTAATTTAAATTTTATATTAATTACAATTCCACTTTGTATCCCAGCTGTAGCCCCCTCCCTCATCCCCTCACAATCGCACCCTCCCTCTCTCATCTCCTACCATGCCCCTCCTCAAGTCCACTGACAGGGGAGATCCTCCTTGCCTTCCATCTACCCTAGCCTATCAGGCCTCATCAGGACTGGCTACTTGACAAATTTTAAGCAGAACGATTATCTTGCTCCAGTCTGCAAGTTTTCTATTGACTTGATTTTGCTAAGTGTGTAAAATGTAATAAATAATTGTGACATACACATCGTAACAAAATTCAAAAAGTATGACAACATTATAAATTAAATTAAATCTAAAACTGCAGTAAAAGTAATGAAAAAGAAGGGTGTCTGGTTTGAAACAGTGGTTGAGGCTTATTTTAAAATACTAATTTTGTTCTTTTTCTATCTTATGCATGTTTATAATGAATGCTCATCACTCTCTTTCCCCATTCTCTCTTATTATCCTCAAATTCTTCACAGCACTTCCATGTCTTTGAGTCACTTTCCCTGATTCATGACTTTTACTTCTGTTTCATGACCTATTTAATTGAGCCAGGGCCATCAGTAGGGCCATTGGATTGGAACTGTCCACTGCAGGCAGTGGTGCCCTTTCTCCTTCAATCTATCAATAGCAATTAAGGTGAGGCTTTTTGAACCTTTCTTCTGTTCTTTCTAGACCTGTAGTCGGTCCCCATCTTCAATTAGTTTATCCTTTTGTAATGTTTCTTAGTTGGATATCTGATACTGCCTTTGTTGGGTGGCTGATTTGATATTTGATTCCTGTTACCCTGACTTGTTAGGTTGTGCATCAAGTAAACGGTGCTTTTCTTTCAGTCTTGGAGTAAATTTTGGGTCCAGTTTCAGACTTCCAGAGATCTTAGATTGCAAAGTGAGTGGATAACATTGCATTACAGAAGTGTTTTTCATATTTTCTTTATCCATTAATTTCTTAGTGGGAATCCAGGCAGGTGCTAAATAAACAGCTCTGAATATTACAGCAGTGATTATGTGTATGTAGGTGCCTTTTATGTATGCTGGCTTCAGTTTCTTTTTCTACATATCCAACTGTGAGATAGCCAGATTACATGATAGCTCCATTTTCAGGTTCTTTTTTTCATGCAACTCTATACTGTCCTCCATACTGACTATATAATCTACAATATCAACAAGAGTGTATGCATTCATTTTCTCTATGATCACATTAATATTTTTTATTTTGTCTTAACTTAGACATTTGGAGACAAGTATACTTGTGATAACATTGACAGTGTAAGCAACTTTATTAAAAAAGCTGCTCATTCATAAAACTCTCTCACCTAGAGTTATCGCAATTCCATAAACACCATACGAGAATGAAGGAAAGGTGTTCTTCGTTTGCTCTTGTTTTCTTTTCTGTATTTCTTATTCATCTCATAACTCACAGGTTATGATCTATCACTGGGGGTCATCAGGGCAGAAAGCCACAGCAGAAACCTAGAGGGAGGAACAGGAGCAGATGCAATGGTTGCCTGGTTGGCCTACATGCTCAGCTAGCTTTAAATAGCCCTGTTTCTCCTGCAGAGGGATAGCACTGCCCGTGTTTTTCTGGGCCCTAAAAGGGTGCTGGTTAGTTGTTTCTATCAACTGAACAAAAGCTAGAGAGAAAGAAGAAAAGAGAACCTCAACTGAGAAAATGCCTCCATCAGATATGCTGCTAGGAAAGATGCTTGAGGGGCGTTTCTTGACTGATGGTAACTGATGTGAGCTGTATCAACACACCATGAGTGGGACCATCTGGGAACTTGGTCTTGGACTTTATAAATTAGCAGTCTGAGCAGGACTGAAAGCAACCCAATAAGTCCCGCCCCTCCACGTTCTGCTTCAGTTCCTACCTTGCAGCTCCTGCTCTAGGTACCTGGCCCAACTTGCCAACATGATGGAGATGAAAATACAGCATGAACCTTTTCCTTGTCAAATCACTTATGGTCATGGTCTTCATAACAGTGATACAGAAACAATACATGGGCACCCAGTCCAGGCATGTCTAGTATGAACAGACATGTCAGTATGAACAGAACTATGACACTTTATTAGCAGAATATAAGCATAAATTTGAACAAACATACAAAAATAAGCAGTTAAAACTTTAAAAATGGAGAAAACGTCTTTGAGTTAAATTTCTGAGTAATCTGTATAAAAAATTTGCTTTTGTTAATGTTTTTTCAAAAGAAGAAACTAATTTATATTAATAATTTTTGGAATAATAATGTCCCTGATGTAATAATAAAATGCAAACTAAATGTGCTAGTTTCTTTTATGTTGCTATGACAATCACCAAGACAAATAGCCACTCAGAGGAAGAGAAGGATTTACTTACATTTACAGATTATCCCCAATATTGAAAGAAATCAAGGCAAGAGCTCAAGCAAAAACATGAAGTAGAAACAACGTAGGAAATTTGTGTGCTGGCTGGTTTACAGACTCATGTTTAGCTAGTTTTATTGTACACGTACCATTACCTGTCTGGAGATGGTGCTACCTATACATAGTTGGTCCTTCTACATTAAGATAACCCAGCTGGTCCCCTCTGAGCAGTCCCTGAGCTGAACACCTCATACATATATAAAAGATATTATTAATGTTCAAAATTATTTCTTGCTAAGAGTCTTGAAGAAAGTTCGAACAAGGAGAAGGTAATATGAAGTCTATATATAACAAATCTATAGCCAACATTATTCTAAATGGAAATGTGTAGAGAACTTCCTCTAAAGTCTGGAATAAGATAAGGGTGAACATTCTCTCCATTATAACTGAATATACTCTTCACATTCTCAGCTCTAGAAATACAATAAGAAAAAGTAATAAAGGTATGCAAATTGGAAATGAAGAAGCCAAATGATATATATACGTCAGGATGCTAAAGTCTGTACCATGAAATTTCTAGTCCTGATTAACATTTTTTCAAAATTTTGCTAAGGAAAAAAATTAACCTGTGCAAACACTATGAAATCAGTAAGACATTTTTCATTTTTCAAAAAAGTAACTGAAATAAATACAAAACAAAACACAACATAAGTGCCTGGCAACATTAAACCACCCCTGGGTGTTTTCCCAAATTAATCTAAGTGCCATCACAATATCATTTCCATATCAATTGCTGTATCACTCACAATAGCTAGGAAGCAGAGCCAGCAAGTCACAAATCGGTAAACAGATTTAAGAAATGACCATGTAGTTTTAGTTAGATTCTCTTCAACTGCCAATAAAAATGAGCAAATGATACTTTCAGGGAAATGATGTAATTAAAACATGTTAAGCAAAACAAGCCAGTGATGGAAAAGCAGACTGTGTGTGTGTGTGTGTTTGTGTGTGTGTGTGTGTGTGTGACTTAGATTTTGATGTTCATGTATTCCTGTGCAGTGTGTAGTTTTGAAAATAAAAAAATAAAATAAAATAAAATTAAAAAAAGCAAGACTATGTGAAGGGAAGAAATGTCCTTAAGCCTTTCAGGAAAAATAGGAGAAAGTGCCCTGACGTGAGAGCTGAATGGGATCCCCTGAGCTACACAGGAGGAGAAGAGGGACTAATATCACTAGGACAGGGTGAAGAAGAGTGTGGCAGAAAAATGAATAACAATTACAACTGTATAAAACTACTATTTTGTAGCTATCATATTGTACACATTCTTCAAAAGTTAAGTAATAGGAGGGGAACAGAACGACAACAACAAAAACTAGGAGTCTTTTCTGAGACTGATACTCCAACCAAAAGACCACGCATGGAGATAACCTAGAACCAACCCCTGCTCAGATGTAGCCCATGGCAGCTCAGTGTCCAAGTGGGTTCCCTAGTGAGGGGAACAAGGACTGTCTCTGACAGGAACTCAGTGACTGGTTCTTTGATCACCTCCCTCTGAGGGGGGAGCAGCCTTACTGGGCCACTGAGGAAGACAATGCAGCCAGCTCTGGTGAGACCTGATAGGCTAGGGTCAGATGGAAGGGGAGGAGGACCTCACCTATCAGTGGACTTGGGAAAGGGTATGGGAGGAGATCAGGGAGGGAGGGAAGTTGGGATTGGAAGGAGACAAGGGAGTGGCCCACAGCTGGGATGCAAAGTGAATAAATTGTAATAAATAAAAAATTAATTTAAAAATGAGAAAAAAACAGAAATTATGTGTTATGATATTTGCTGATCAATAAAAATTTTATTTCAGCAGAAAAAAAGTTAATGAACAAAAATCAATAATTGAAATGGAATGCAAAAAATATTATACTTGATAAATGTTTAGAAACTTGTTGCAAGAACGTATCTCATTCTAAAAATACTTGAGAACTATACTAAATGTATATACACACAATTGACCAAATGAAGAATACATTCAGATAGGGCATCAGTGTTTAGCCCTGCTCATCTGCTCCTCACAGAGATCTTTCTGCCTCTGCCTACCCAGTGACAGGATTAAAGGCTTTGACAACAGGTTCAGCTAGACAGTGGAAAATTTTAAAATTTATTATTTTATTATTAATTACAGTGTATTCCCTTTGTATCTCAGCTGTAGTGCCCTCCCTCATCCCCTCTCAATCCTGCCTTCCCTCCCTCTTCTCCACCCATGCCCCTATGCCAGTCCACTACTAGTGGAGATCCTCCTCCTCTTCAATCTGAACTTACTCTTTCAGGTCTCATCAGGACTGGCTGCATTGTCTTCATCTGTGTCCTGGTAAGGCTGCTCCCCACTCGGGGGGGGGGTGTGATCAAAGAGCAGGCAAATGAGTTAATGTCAGAGTCAGCTCCTGTTCCCATTAGCATGGAAACCCACTTGGAGAATGAGCTGCCATTGGCTTCATCTGTGCAGGGGTTCTACGTTATCTCCATGAATGGTCCTTGGTTTGAGTATCACTTACAGAAAAGATCCCTGGGCCTAGATTTTTGGTTTTTTTCCTCTCCTTGTGGAGCTCCTGTCCTCTCCAGGTCTTTCTATCTCCTGCTTCTTTCATAAGATTCCCTATACTCTGCACCAATTTGGCTATGAGTCTTAGCCTCTGCTTTGATACTCTGTCTTTCAGGGACCCTCTGTGGTTGGCTCCTGTCCTGTTCCCTATTTTATCCCTCTTCTGATTTGAAATTTTTTAATAATATTATTTTTATATTAATCACAGGTTATTTACTTTATATCCCAGTTGTAGCCCTCTCTCTCATTCCCTTCCATTTCTACCCTCCCTTCCTCAACTCCTCCCTGGCCCTCTCTAAGTCCTCTGGTAGGGGAGGTCCTCCTCCCCTTCCATCTGACTCTAGTTTATCAGGTCTTTTCAGGACTGGCTGCAATGTCCTCCTCTGGGGCCTACCAAGGCTATTCATCATTCGTGTGGGGGGTGTCAAAAAGCCCACCACTTAATTCATGTCAGACAGTCCCTGTTCCCCTTAAGAAGGAAACTCCCTTAGATTCTGACCTGCCATGGGCTACCTCTGAGCAGGGGTTTTACATTATATCCATGCATGGTTCTTGGTTGAAGAGTCAGTTTCAAAAATGAGCCTGTGCTCACATATATTCAGTCCTTGTGGTGCTCCCATCCTTTCCAGGTCTTACTATTTTTCTCTTCTTTCATATGATTCTCTGCATTCTGCCCAAGGTTTGGTTATGATTCTCAGCATCGGAATTGATACAGCGCTAGGTAGAGTCTTTCAGAGGCCCTCTGTGGTGGGCTCCTATAAGACAGCATCTTCAACAAACGGTGCTGGTCAAACTGGATGTCTACATGCAGAAAAATGAAAATAAATTCATATTTATCACCCTGCACAAAACTAAAGTCCAAGTGGATCAAAGACCTCAACATAAAACTGGACACACTAAATAAGTTAGAAGAAAAAGTGGGGAAGAGCCTTGAACTCATTGGCATAGGTGACAACTTCCTGAAAAGAACACCAACAGAACAGGCTCTAAGCACAATCAATAAATGGGACCTCATGAAACTGAAAAGCTTCTGGAAAGCAAAGGACACTGTGGTCAGAACAAAACAACAGCCTACAGACTGGGAAAGGATCTTTACCAACCCCGTATCTGACAGAGGGCTCATATCCAGATATAAAGAACTCAAGAAGTTAAAAAGCAACAAATCAAGCAATCCAATTTAAAAATGGGGTATGGAGCTAAACAGAGAATTCGCAGTAGAGGAATATAGAATGGCAAAGAAACACTTAAAGAGATGCTCAATGTCCTTAGTCATCAGGGCGATGCAAATCAAAACAACCCTGAGATTTCACCTTACACCCATTAGAATGGCTAAGATCAAAAACTCAAGTGACAACACATGCTGGAGAGGTTGTGGAGAAAGGGGAACCCTCCTCCATTGCTGGTGGGAATGTAAACTGATACAACCACTCTGGAAAGCAATCTGGCGCTTTCTCAGACAATTAGGAATAGCGCTTCCTTAAGACCCAGCTATACCACTGCTAGGAATATATCCAAATGATGCTCAAGTACACAAAAAAGACATTTGTTCAACTGTGTTCATAACTGTTTGATTCATAATAGCCAGAACCTGGAAACAACCCAGATGTCACTCAGTTGAGGAATGGATACAGCAACTGTGGTACATTTACACAATGGAATACTGCTCAACAACTAAAAATTATGAAATTTGCAGGCAAATGGTGGGATCTAGGAAAGATCATTCTGAGTGGTTTAAATTTTTAATGGCCACAATTTTCTGAACAATCATGCATTTTTTCACAAAAGTATCAGCTTAATTTTATTTAAAAATTATACTACAAGCTAAAATATACCATTAAATTTTATGCTGATTTCCTATACCACCTTAAACCAGGATCAATTGTAGTTCATTTTCAGTCCCGAACTGTGCCTCTTAATATAGGGACTCTCACAGCCCCAATTGTGAGAGGTCCCTTCTGACTGTAAAGAATTTTCCAGTTCTTTGAAGAAATAAAAGTTTATGCATGTTTTAAAAAGTTATTTGGTACTGATTTTCTTCAGAAAATTTTCAAGAAATTAGTAACTAAACCTTAAATAAGGGTTTGCTTTTCTTTGTTAAAAATAATCCTTAATATTTTGATGAATGAAAATATTTTTAATGGAATTGTCATGCAAATTCACCGTGTAGTATTTCTTATTGTTTCAAATTTAAGGGTGATAAGGCTAAAGTTGTGGAACCCTGTTTGTCAAACATTGTAACCTGAGAGCATTACCATTAACAGCCGCTTCGCTAATTTAACATGTACCACTTTTTACAGCATCAATTTAAATACAGTTTACACTGACGGGAATGAAATGTGCCCACAACTGACTATTCAGTTAGGACGATCCATTTCCTTTCTAATGACTTTAGTATTTTTCACACTGTCCATTTCTTTGAGTTACATAGTCATTTGAAGTACGTGCATGAGTATCTGCCAAACCACTGTGAAATTTGGAAACATTGCTTAACATTGATAACTATGACAGTTTTCTTTGTAAACCAGAAATTGCCTTGAAAACAAGCAGCAAAGGTGTTGCAATGTAATCGGCTAAATCTAGACAGAGATTGTCACACATGGAAGAAAACTGTTGCCACTCAGTAGGGAGCTCAATAATCATGTGACACTGGCCACAACAACTCTCATTTTGGATGAACTATGCAGTCAATTAATGATAGAAGCCTCATATGTAAGTAATAAAGTTTTATTAAAGAAGATTTTGTGTTTTAAACTAATCTGTGATACATTGTTAATTGTATTACTTACATTTCTTAGATATTAACATCCAAAGGATAAATGGAGTCTTCTATCTCCAGAATCAATTTCTCAAACACACACACACACACACACACACACACACACACACACACGTCTTTTTATCTGGAAACATATTTTTCAAGTCCTTGATAAAGAAAGGTGAAAGTAAACATTATTTACAAAAGTATTTCCAAGAAAGAAAAAAGTAAATTTAGAGGCTTCAACTTAATTCTTTTGAAAAACAAAAATTCATTATCATAACATTTAACTGAGTGCTAGAGAATTAGACAAACCTTTGTTCAAGACAGAGAAGAGTCACTGAGGCGCATACAGAAGAGAGAGTGCTTCATGACTTCTATTTGTTTCAATTAGAGGCCATTATACAGTGACCTTTTCTTTAGATGCCTTGGTTTCTCCATTTTTAATCATTATGAAGAGTTGGTGGAAATCTTTACTGACACTTGCCTCCTCAAGGGACAACTAGAAGAAGACTGATCCCACTGGAAATAGAAAATCATTGCACTTTGCTCCCGGAAATGAGAGGAGAGACCCAGTGTTTGGAGTGTCAGAGTGCCCTTCCAGTGCTAAGTAGCACCAGCATCTGCAAAGCCATGGTGGAAACATTGCATAACCGCTAGAAAGTCTAGCTGCATGCAAGTGGGTCAGCTGGTTATAATTAATGGTGCACAACATGGCATGCACGGGCAGCTAGCCCTACATGCATAATTTTACACATTCCTATAAATAATTACTGGATAAAACTCTAATTGTTCTATCTTGCCATATTTGGAATTCAAATACCTGTGATTTTAAAATCTTTGGTTTTAATAGCTGAAACAAAACACCCCAAAATAAGAGGCATTTTATTTTATTTTTTACCTAAAGCAAATTGACCCAAACCTAAACAATTACAACATCTATAAAATATACTCCCATAAAAATACTTCAGAATAAAATATAATGCAAAGTTATTCTTTTGTCCAGATTTGTATGTAATATTATTATGTATCTTTATAGTTTAAGGGCAGTTATGAAAACATGAGATATTAAAATCATATAACTGATTTTAGTTTTGCCAACATTCTAGATAGTGTTGATTTTTTAATTAATTTTTTATATTAATCACAGGTTAGTAACTCTGTATCCCAGCAGTAGCCCCCTCCTTCATTCCCTCCCAAATCTACCCTCCCTCCCTCATCTCCTCCCTGCCCCTTTGCAAGTCCACTGATAGTGAGGCCCTCCTCCCCCTGCATCTGACCCTAGCCTATCAGGTATCTTCAGGACTGGCTGCAATGTCCTCATCTGTGGCCTCCCTGGGGATGGGGGGGGGAGGTAAAGGAGCTAGTCATTGAGTTCATGTCAGAAACAGACCCTGTTACCCTTACTAGAATACCCACTTGGGTACTGAGCTGCCATGGGCTACATCTAAGCAGGGGTTCTAGGTTATATCCATATATGGACCTCGGTTGGAGAAACAGTTTCATAGAGGACCCGATGCCCTGATTGATATATTCTGTCCTTGTGGAGCTCCTGTCCTCTCCAGGTGTTGATTTAATGGCAGAATTGCTCTTTTGTTTTTGCTGAGTGTGATGGCAAAAACTGTTACAGCAACACTTAGCAGGTAGAGGCAGGATGACCAAAATGAAAGCTTATCTCAGACACCAAATGATTAGAGACCATCCTGGGCTGTTTGAGATACTCTTCTAAATATCAAAACAAAACAAAATCTAAGACCTTTTCAAGGCTTAAGGCCATTTTTCTATATAGGTAGGACCATACTGTCCATACAGGTATAATAATAATAATAATAATAATAATGATGATGATGATAATAATAGTAATAATAATTATTATTATCTTAACTTTATTTATTTTCATGTTTATACCATATAAAATACTATGTGCTTCTTGTTTATTATGTAACTACATCAAACAATTAAAAATATAGAGTATTTCACACTTCCCTGCCTGAGACTGTGTATCTGTGTATGAGTTTTATGTATGTGCATGTTTATGAATTTAAGTTTGTGTACATTGTGTGTGATAGAGTGTATATGTATACGTTGGTGTGTTGGAGTGTATAATTTTAAGTGTGATTTTAGGAATATGCTGTAAGTGTGAATATACATTTGTACATGTGGCAGTATTTGTATGTGTGAGAGTATATATGTTTCTGTGTTTTTTGAATGTGCAAGTGAATAAAAGTGTGCCACTGTGTGTGATGAAGTGTGTAGATTTTATCTATAAGAATGCATGTATGTGTTTGAGCAACTTCCCAGGTGTTCTCCTTCTTGTTTAGCTTCTTTAGGAATTTAGATTTTAGTATGTTTATCCTATATTATATGACTAATACAGACATAAGAAGTAGGAGAAAACAGGGAACAGGGCAGGAGCCTACCACAGAGAGTGTCTGAAAGATTCTATCCAACAGGGTATCAAAGCAGATGCTGGGACTCATAGCCAAACTTTGGGCAAAGTGCAGGGAATCTTATGAAAGAAGGTAGAGATAGAAAGACCTGGAGGGAACAGGAGCTCCACAAGGAGAGCAACAGAACCAAAAAATCTGGGCAAAGGTGTCTTTTTTGAGACTTATGCTCCAACCAAGGATCATTCATGGAGATATCCTAGAACCCCTGATCATATGTAGCCTATGGCAACTCCGTCTTCAAGTAGGTTCCCTAGTAAGGGAAGCAGGGACTGTCTCTGACATCAACTCATGGGATGGCTCTTCATCACCTCTGCTGGGGGGTACAGCCTTGCCAGGCCACAGAGGAGGACAATGCAGCTACTCCTGATGAGACCTGGTAGGCTAGGGTCAGATGGAAGGGGAGGAAGACCACTCCTATCAGTGGACTCGGAGAAGGGCATGGGAGGAGATGAGAGTGGGAGGGTGGAATTAGGAAGGAATGAGGAAGGAGGCTACAACTGGGATACAAAGTGAGTAAATCGTAATAATCAAAAAAAGAAAAATATCTGAAGTGTACTAGCAAAAAGATTCCTATCATCAAATTTCCTATCCTCACCTTTTGAGTTTTAATTATGTTTCTCATTTGGCCACCAAGTATGTAGTCTTCTTTATCACACTCAATTGCAACTTTGAACTTTTGAACCTAATATTGAAATTCTATATGGATCTAGCCCCTCTCTTGAGTCATTACTTTCTGGTTTTTATTTATTTTTTGTTTGTTGGGTTGGTTGGTTTTTTGGATGTGACATGTTTTAGATTTTATAGCTCAAAAACTTTGCAGATTTTTTTTTCTCTGTGTCACTGGTTTATTTTTACCTGGCCTGGTTCCACATATTCTCTGTCCAAAAAACAGGGCAAGGGTCACTCACTGTTCAGTTTGGGAGCACCCTCCTCCCATTCATAGATAATTGTCATATCCTGCAAATATGAGCAAAATTGTAACAAGATGAATCTCTGGCTGGTTTCTTGATTTGGGGGACACACTGAGTGCTGGGAAAGTGTGGTTATTAAGTGATTGTCAGTTATCATTTGACAATAGCAATAAAAATCTCTTCAGTTCCTGCAGCAAGTACATCATCTAGGCCAGTAGTGTGAAGATTTTCTCTTTGTTATACACAGTTTTGCTAGTTCTTGCTGTTTCTTTCTTTTCTTTCTGTCTTTTTTCTTCTTTTTCTCTATCTTTTTTGTAGAAAAGATTTATCAGTTAGAGAGGGCACCATTAACTGCTGTAACAAACAAGCCCCAAGTTGTATCGCTTAAGAACTCAGTGGTCCATTTCCTTTAGATTTTCAAGTGTTGTGTATGTATAGGCTTTTGAAGTAATACTTAGTGATTGTTTGGATTTCCTCAGTGTCTGTTGTTATGTCCCCCTTTTCATTTCTGATTTTGTTGATTTGGATAGTGTCTCTCTACCTTTTAGTTAGTTTGGCTAAGGGTTTTTCTACCATGTTGATTTTCTCAAAGAACTAGCTCTTGGTTTCATTGATTCTTTGAATTGTTTTATTTGTTTCTAATTGATTGATTTCAGCTCTGGGCTTGATAATTTCCAGCTGTCTACTCCTCTTGAGTGTGTCTGCTTCTTTTTTTTTCCTAGGGCTTATAGGTGAGCCATTAAATTGCTTGTATGAGATGATTTGAATTTCTTCTTGAAGGCACTTATTGCTATGAATTTTCCTCTTAACACTGCTTTCATCATGTCCCATACGTTTGGGTATGTTGTACCTTCATTTTCATTGCTTTCTATGAAGACTTTAATTTCTTTCTTTATTTCTTTCCTGACCCAGCTGTCACTGAGTAGTGAGTTGTTCAGTTTCCATGTGTTTGTAGGCTTTTTCTATTTCTGTTGTTGTTGAGGTACAGCTTTAGTCCATGGTAGTCAGATAGTATACAGGGATTACTTCAATCTTCTTGTATCTGTTGAGGCTTGCTTTGTGACCAACTATATGGTCTATTTTGGAGAAGGTTCCATGAGGTACTTAGAAGAAGGTAAATACTTTTGTGTTTAGGCGAAAGGTTCTGTAGATGTCTCAGGTCATTTTGATTCATGACCTCTATTAGAGTCATTGGTTCTTTGCTTAATTTCTGTTTTGTTGACCTTTTCTTTGTTGAGAGTGGGTTGTTGAAGTCTTCCACTATTAATGTGTGGAGATCTATGTATTGTTTAAGTTTTATCAATGTTTCTTTCACAAATATGGGTGTCCTTGTATTTGGGGTATAGATGTTTAGAACTGTGATGTCTTCTTGGTGAAAATTTCCTTTGATGAGTATGAAGTGTCCTTCCCCATCTCTTTTGATTAATTTTGGTTAAAATCTATTTTATTAGATAATATAACAGCTTCTCCTGCTTGCTTCTCAGGTCCATGTGCTTGGAAAACCATCTTCCAGCCCTTTACTCTCAGGTAATGTCTATCATTGTTACTTAGGTGTGTTTCTTGTATGCAATAGATGGTTGGGACTTGTTTACATTCTCTTAGTCTGTGTCTTTTTATTGGAGAGTTGAGTTCATCGATGTTGAGAGAGATGAATTCCACTTACCAAAGCTTAATCAAGAACAAGTAAATAAATTAAATAGTCCTATATCCCCTAAGGAAATATAACCTGTCATCAAAAGTCTCCCATCCAAAAAAGCCCAGGACCATATGGTTTCAGTGCAGAATTCTACCAGACATTAGAAGAAGAGTTAACACCAATACTCTTCAAACTATTCCACAAAATAGAAACAGAAGGAACATTACCAAACTCATTCTATGAAGCCACAGTCACCTTGGTACCTAAACCACACAAAGAAACAACAAAAAAGAGGATTTCATGAAATCTCCCTTTTGAACATACATGTAAAAATGCACAACAAAATATTCTCAAACCAAATCCAAGAACACATCAAAGATATCATCCACTATGATCAAGTAGGCTTTATCCCAGGTATGCAGGGGAGTTCAATATACGGAAATCCATCAACGTGATCCACCATATTAACAAACTGAAAGAAAAAAGTAATCTCCGTAGATGCTGAAAACTCATTTGACAAAATCTAATACCCATTCATGTTTAAAGTCCTGGAAAGATCAGGGATACAAGGCACATACCTAAACATAGTAAAGACAATATACAGCAAGCCTATAGCCAACATCAAACTGAACAGAGAGAAACTTAAATCAATCCCACTGAAATCAGGAAAAAAGACAAGACTGCCCACTCTCTCCATATCTCTTAAACATAGTTCTTGAAGTCCTTGCCAGAGCAATAAGAAAAATAAAGGAGATCAAGGGGATTCAATTTTTAAAGGAAGAGTTCAAAGTGTCACTATTTGCAGATGATATGATAGTATACGTGAGCGACCCCAAAAATTCTACCAGGGAACTCCTATAGCTGATAAACACCTACCACAAAGTGGCTGGATAAAATATTCACTCAAAAAATCAATAACCTTCTATACACAGACATCAAATGGGCTGAGAAAGAAATTAGGGAAACAACACCTTTCACAATAGCCACAGAGGACTTAAAGTACCTTGGTGTAACTCTAACCAAGCATGTGAAAGATTTGTATGAATAAAACTTCAAATCTCTGAAGAAAGAAATAGGAGAAGATATCAGATTTTAAAAAAATCCTCTATAATAAAAGATATTCTGGAGGGACCTTCATCCCTGAACTCAAGTTTTACTACAGAGCAATAGTAATAAAAACTGCATGGTACTGGCATAGAAACAGGCTGGTGGATCAATGGAATCAAATAGAAGACCCAGAAATGAATCCATATACTTATGGACACCTGATCTTTGAAAAAAGAAGCCAAAATCATACAATGAAAAAAGATAGCATCTTCAACAAATGGTGCTGGTCTAACTGGTTATCTACATGTAGGAAAATGCAAATAGATCCATACTTATAACCTTGCACAAAACTAAAGTCCAAGTGGATCAAAGACCTCAACATAAAACCAGACACATTAAACCTCTTAGAAGAAAAAGTGGGAAAGAGCCTTGACCTCATTTGTACAGGAGACAACTTCCTGAACAAAGCACCAACAGCACAGGCTCTAAGATCCAGGTCAATAAATGGGACCTCATGAAACTGAAAAGTCTCTGTAAAGCAAAGGACACTGTCTTCAGAAAAAAAAAAAAAAACGACAGCCTACAGATTGGGAAAGGATCTTCACCAACCCTACATCTGACAGAGGGCTAATATCCACAATATATAAAGAATTCAAGTTAAAAAGCAACAAAGCAAACCCCATAAAAATGGGGTACAGAGCTAAACATAGAATTTACAATAGAGGAATATAGAATGGCAGAAAAACACTTAATGAAATGCTCAACATGCTCATCAGGGAAATGCAATTCAAATAACCCTGAGATTTCACCTCACAACCATCAGAATGGCTAAGATTAAAAACTCAAGTGACAACACATGCTGTAGAGGATGTCGAGAAAGAGGAACCCTCCTCCACTGCTGCTGGGAATGTAAAATTGTACAACCACTTTTGAAATCAATTTGCCTCTTTCTCAGACAACTAAGAATAGCGCTTCCTCAAGATCCAGTTATACCACTCCTAGGCATATATCCAAAAGATGCTCAAGTACACAACAAGGACATTTGCTCAACCATGTTTGTACCAGCTTTAGTCATAATAGCCAGAACCTGGAAACAACCCAGATGCCCCTCAACTGACGAATGGACACAGAAATTGTTGTACATTTACACAATGGAATACTATTCAGCAATTAAAGCCAAGAAAATCTTGAAATTTGCTGGGAAAAAGGTGGGAACTAGAAATGATCATCCTGACTGAGCTATCCCAGAAGCAGGAAGACTATTATGATATATACTCACTTATAAGTGGGTATTAGACATCATATAGGATAATCATAATTTGTAACTTGAAGAAGCTAAGCAAGAAGGAGAACCCTGGGAGAGATGCTTCATCTTCATTTAGAAAGGCAAATAGGATAGACATTGGAAGAAGTTGAAAATAATGAACAAGACAGGAGCCTACCACAGAGGGTATCTAAAAACTCTACCCAGGAGGGTATTAAAGCTGATGCTGAGACTCATAGCCAAACTTTGGGCAGAGTGCAGGGAAACTTACGAAGGAAGGGGGAGATAGAAAGACCTTGAAAGATATAGAGGTCCACAAGGAAAGCAACAGAACCAAAAATCTGGGCCTAGGGGTCTATTCTGAGACTGATTCTTCAACCAAGGATCATTCATGGAGCTAACCTGGACACCTTGAAAAAAGGTAGCCCGTGGCTGCTCAATCTCCAAATGGGCTCTGTAATAAGGGGATCATGGACTGTCTCTGATGTTAACTCTTTGGCGGGCTCTTTCATCACCTCCCTCTGAAGGGAAGCAGCCTGAACAGGCCATAAAGGGAGACTATTAAAGACAGTCCTGATAAGATCTGATAGGCTAGGGTCAGAGGAAAGAGCAGGAGGACCTCCCCCATCAGTGGACTGGGGAAGGGGCATGGTAGTAGATGTGGGAGTGAGAGAGGGTGGGTTTGAGAGGGAACAAGGGTGGGGCTACAGCTGGGATACAAAATGAACAAATTTTAATAATTAAAAAATTATATTTAAAAAAAGAACCCAGTGGTTTATTTTTCTTTCAATGTTCATGAGAGTTGGCAAATTCCATGCTGAAGATTCTTGTCACTTAGATGCTCAGAGTTTTACACAAGCAGAAAAGAAACAAACAGGAGAGGAGTAAGACCAGTTGCGCAAAAGCGTTTCGGAAGTTGTATCTGATGATTGCACTTGAATTTCCCCTTATGGATTAGGTTCCTAGCGTGACTTCCCAGATCTAGGTGTGAACTTTTGAAATTATGAATGAGAACCTGGAAATATGGTGTATGTGCACATTGATGGTAACTAGAACTGCTGTGATATAGAGATTTTGGAATTTGTGGATCCAGAGACTAAATATAATTTATCTTGGTCCACCTTTAGTCCTCTGCTCACCTCTCTGTCAGATCTAACATCCTGCGACTAACAGATACTAACGTTTGGGATGTATTAACCCAGGAGACAAATAGCTTCTACGAACTCCAGAGCTGACAATGCCGTCACACAGCACCTGAGAACTATGACCTCATTTGTGCACAGCTGCGACAGCTCCTGCTCTTCCGCAGTGTCTTGATTTATCACTTTCTTTGTCCTATTTCTACAAATACTTTGTGAAGTTCCTTCCACGATGAAGCACAAATTTTGGGGCAATCTTGGTCATAGTTACTCGTATCTTTTATGCCCTTTGAAGTGAGAGGTCTACTTTTGTTTTGACAACATTGTCCCCACAAACTAAATAAGACAAAGTGCCATTGAGATTACCACTTCTGACTTTTTATTAATGTTCCTTTTCAGTACTATTTAATAGATTTCATTTTGAATTGCATATGTTCTGGAAGTAAGAACATATTTTATAGAATAATTTAAAAGCTATAATTACTGTGGTTGCATCTTAAACTTAAATACTGGGAAGAAATAAAAATGAAAGAAAACCTGAATTTGCATACAAACTACAGACACATATGTGTTCTATGTATGTAATTAATCTATGTATTTTATCACATAAGGCTTTTCATCAGAATTTTCACCTTGTATAGAGTCGTTTATTGACACAGCAACCCCTATGTCTAATCTCACTTTAAGTGCACTTTATTAGAAGCTAGGCTTTCTTCATGGCTTTCCATCCCACCTTTATCAGTGTAACCCATCCACATTATAACCATGTCCAGGGGCTTTCCTCAATACGGCTGTGGTCTGTGTCACATCCTCACTAGCTGCCAATCATATGCTTCAGACTCTTTATTTTGCTGGCATTTGACAGTTCTGGGTTATTTAAAAGGCACCCAGATCTGACCACTAAGAGCATGCTGGTACTCCCATCCCTCCTCTGGACAAAGGCTTGCAAAGCTCTCTTGTACCTCACTAGCTGTAAGGAAAAATTCCCATGTTCTGTAGAGAAGCCATCTCCAGCTGCTCAGACCATTCTGCCCTGCCCACTTCTCTTCCTACTTCCTTTACATCCTGTAAACTCTGTCGAAGTTCTGTGCTGTACTTTCTGCCACAAGACTTTCTTCTGTGTTAGTCCCTGGCATTTCCCCCTTTCCAGGGTCGCAAGCCTTCACAGTGGTCTGCATGTGAGGAGGCCTGCCTGCATGGCTAGTAGGACATTGCTAAGTTATCCAGGAATATCTACTGTAGCTATATAAAACTCGTGAGAGGTCTCGGTTACTTGTTTCTTCATTTTTTATTTTATCTTATTATTTTATTTATTTTGTAGTGCTGTTACCACAGAATTTACCATTAATACTCTGGATACCTTGGCAAATTGTCCGAATAACTTTCAGTCTCTTGTGAGCCTTTTTGTAGTTTCCATGGAAGCTTCACAGTCTCCTGCGACATCACCTGTTTCTCCCCAGCTAAGTAGTTCAGTGGTCTCCGTCGTCGAGTGTGCTACAAAGAAGCAGACATCACACAGAAACACAAGAAGAGCCATCACTGGAGACTGTCTTAACTTCTGCTCTGCTGCAAGAATGAATTCATGAGAGTGGATGCCATCAACCTAGTTCACGCTCTCCAAATTCAATCACACATAGCAAACAAACAAAAACGTTTCCCAGCCACCTCCCGCTCCTTTTTGCTTCTTAGCACCCCCCCTTCTTCTTTCCTCTTGTTGTATGTGTGCTCTTCATTTACGTTTTATGGATCATAAACTGCTAAAGCACACTAATATATTTTAGGTATACTATTTTAAATGTTCTCAAAATGCTTCTGTACCAGAACAAGGAGCCATAATTGCAATAAGTTTTTGATTCTGTGCAATGATTTTTCTCTACTGTTTAAGGAGTGATACTACGAAGTGAGTTCATTTTAATAAATGCCCACTTGAAAAATTAATACCTAGGGTGGAGTTTCTCCCAGATGACATTATAGAGGGTTCCGTTAGGAGAACTGACAACATTGAAATTAATCAAAAAACAAGTGCACTCAAGTTCACAACAATATAATTAATTTTATGTAGTTTTTAAAGCTAGATTCTCGGGTCTGTAAGTAGTCATTGTTTTCAGTATGTTCATGCTAAGCAAAAACAGATTAAATCTCAAAACAGATTTTAACCGTGATAGAAAGGTTCTCCAGAGAGATAATTTTAGGTCTAGATAAATCCTTTATGAATGGAGAGGGATTTTTTAATTATTATTATTACCTTACAGATAGGATGAAAAAAGATAGATTAAGCTGAACATGAGCTAAGTGTTTGTTGTTTGTCATCATAAAAACCATTTGTACAATGAATATACACCCATAGTATAAATGAATCTGAGAAATATCTTTATGTAGTTTTAGTTATGCTAAAAGATTTCCTATTTCCTATTGAATTGTAACAAGCCCACTAATAAAATCAATATATTAAAATAAAGATTATCAGTCCTCACTAAAAAAGAAAAATGAGATAGACATTGGAAGAGGAAGAAAACCAGGAATAGGATAGGAGCCTACCACAGAGGGCCTCTGAAAGACTCTGCCCAGCCAAGTATCAAAGCAGATGCGGAGACTCATAGCCAAACTTTGGGCAGAGAGCAGGGAATCTTATGAAAGTAGGGGGAGATAGAAAGACCTGGAGAGGACTGGAGCTCCACAAGGAGAGCAACAAAACCAAAAAATCTGGGCACAGGGGTCTTTTCTGAGACTGATACTCCAACCAAGGACCTTTCATGGAGATAACCTAGAACCCCTGCAGAGATGTACTCCATGGCAGCTCAGTGTCCAAGAAGGTCTCTAGTAATGGGAACAGGCACTGTCTCTGACATGAACTCAGTGGCAGGCTGTTTAATCACCTACTTCTGGGAGGTGCAGTCTTGCCAGGCCACAGAGGAAGGTGAGGCAACCAGTTCTGATAGGACCTGATAGGCTAGAGACAGATAGAAGGGGAGGAGGACCTTGCCTATCAGTGGACTTAGAGAAGGGGGATAGGAGGAGAAAAGGGAGGATGGGTAGGACTGGGAGGAGAAATCGAAGGGACTCTAGCCAGGATACAACGCAAATAAATTGTAAGAAATAATAAATAAATTAAAAAATAAAAAGAAATGAAACACAATGATAAGGTAAGAGACTTGCATTTGTAATATTTCTTAGGTAGTCAATCATTGGACAAAATAAATTATGAATTTAATAATGTTCTAATGACTACTGTATTGACAAAGCATGTTAAATGGTAATATTGATACTGCCAATTAAAACATAGATTACGTATCACATAAATAATTAAATTTTGGGTTACAGTAAAATACATTTAAGAGTAAAGTGAATTTAATAATAAGTGGTATCTACAGAACGTCATTTTGCTTGAATGATGGTGTTCTTTGCAGTACAAAAGCTTTACAGTTTTGTGAGATCCCATTTATTAATTGTTGATTAATTGTTATTAATTGTGTTTTTGGTGTTTTCAGTTCAGATGACATTTCATCTTCTCCTCTATCAGGTTCAGTGTATCTGACCCTAACCCTGAGGTCCCTGAGTTGAACATGATGCAGGTGTGAAAGCATGGATCCATTTGTGTTACTCTGCATGCAGCCATACAGTTTGACCAGCACCATTTGTTGACGATACTGTGTATGTGTCTTGATCATATTCACACCTTCCTCTTCAACTCTCCCAAATGGCCATCACAAATCTCTCTCAATTTCATTTCGTTTTTTTTTTTATTTTTAAATTCTTTTTAATTACACTTTATTCACTTTGTATCCCCCCCGTGGTTCCCTCCCTCCTCCCATCCCAATCCCTCCCTTCCTCCACTCTCTGCCTTCATGCACCTCCCCAAGTCCACTGATAGGGGAGGACTTCTTTTCCTTCCTTCTGATCCTAGTCAATTAGGTCAAATCATGTGTGGCTGCCTTGTCTTCTTCTGGTAATGTTTCTTGTCAGCCTGGTAATGCTGCTTCCCCTTCAGGGGGAGGTAATTAAAGAGCACTCGAATCAGTTCATGTCAGAGACAGTCCCTGTTCCTGTTACAATGGAACCCACTTGGATACTGAACTGCCATGGGCTACATCTGTGCAGGGGTCTTAGGATATCTCCATGCATAGACCTTGGTTGCAATATCAGTCTTAGGAAAGAACCCTGTGCTCATATTTTTTGGTTCTGTTGCTCTCCTTGTGGAGTTCCTGTCCTCTCAGGATCTTATTGTTTCCCAATTCTTTCCTAAGATTCCCTGCACTCTGCCCAAAGGTTGCCCATAAGTCTCAGCATCTGCTTTGATATTCTGCACGGCAGAGCCTTTCAGAAGTCTTCTGTGTCAGGCTCCTGACTTGTTCCCTCTTTTCACCTTCTTCTGATATCCAGCCTCTTTGCCTTTCTGGATGGATAGGAATTGAGCATTTTAGCAAGAGTCCTCCCTCTTGTTTAGGTTCTTTAGGTGTACAGGTTTTAGTATGTTTATCCTATATTATATGTCTATATGAGTGAGTATATACCGTGTGTGTCTTTATCCTTCTGGGATAGCTCACTCAGGATGATCTTTTCCAGATCCCACCATTTACCTGCAAATTTCATGATTTCTTGTTTTTTTTTTTTTTTTTTTTTTTATTGCTGAGTAATAATATTCCATTGTTTACATGTACCACAATTTCTGCATCCTTTCTTCAGTTGAGGAGCATCTGGGCTATTCTCAGTTTCTGGCTATTACAAATAAGGCTGATACAAACATGGTTGACAAATGTCCTTATTGTGTACTTGGGCCTCTTTTGGGTATATGACCATAGCTGGATCTTGAGGAAGCGCTATTCCTAGTTGTCTGAGGAAACAGCAGATTGCTTTCCAGAGTGGTTGTACAAGTTTTCATTCCCATCAGCAGTGGAGAAGGGTTCCCCTTTCTCCACAACCTCTCCAGCATGTGTTGTCACTTGAGTTTTTGATCTTAGCTATTCTTGTGGGTGTAAGGTGAAATCTTAGGGTTGTTTTGATTTGCATTTCCCTTATGACTAAGGATGTTGAACATTTCTTTAAGTGTTTCTCTGCCATTTGATATTCCTCTACAGAGAATTCTGTTTAGCTCTGTACTCCATTTTTTAATTGGATTACTTGATTTGTTGCTGTTTAACTCCTTGAGTTCTTTATATATACTGGATATTAGTCCAACATCCGTTCATGTTTAAAGTCTTGGAGAGATCAGGGATACAAGCACATAAACTTAATGTAGTAAAGGCAATATATAGCAAGCCTATCGCCAATATCAAACTCAATGGAAAGAAACTTAAATCAATCTCACTGAAATCAGGGACAAGGCAAGGCTTCCCACTCTCTCCGTATCTCTTCAACATTGTTCTTGAAGTCCTGGCTAGAGCAATAAGACAATTGAAGGAGATCAAGGGGATACAAATTGAAAAGGAAGAAGTCAAACTATTACTATTTGCAGATAATATGATAGTATACCTGAGTGACCCCAAAAATTCTACCAGGGAACTCCTACAGCTGATTAACACTTTCAGCAAAGTGGCTGAATACAAAATTAACTCAAAAAAATCAGTAGCACTCCTGTATACAAAAGACAAAAGGGCCAAGAAAGAAATTAGGGAAACAACACCCTTCACAATAGCCACAAAGGACATAAAGTACCTTGGTGTGGACCTAGCCCAGCAAGTCAAAGACTTGTATGAAAAAAAATTTTCAGTCTCTGAAGAAAGAATTAGAAGATATCAGAAGATGGAAAGATCACCATGCTCATGGCTTGGCAGGATTAATATAGTAAAAATGGCCATCTTACCAAAAGCAATCTACAGATTCAATGCAATTCCCATCAAATTACCAACACAATTCTTTACAAACCTTGAAAGAAAAAAAAAATCTCACCTTCATATGGAACAACAAGAAACCCAGAATTGCTAAAACAATTCTCTACAGTAAAAGATCTTCTGGAGGTATCACCACCCCTGATCTCAAGCTGTATATCTCAAGCTATAGAGCAAAAATACTAAAAACTTCATGGTACTGGCATAGAAACAGAACGGTGGATCCATGCAATAGAATAGAAGACCCTGTCATAAATCCACACACTTATAGACACCTAATTTTTGACAAAAATGCCAAAACCATTCAGTGGAAAAAAGACAGCATCTTCAACAAATGGTGCTGTTCTAACTGGATGTCTACATATAGAAAAATGAAAATAAATCCACACTTATCTCCCTGCACAAAACTGAAGTCCAAGTGGATCAAAGACCTCAACATAAAACCAGAAACACTAAACTGCTTAGAAGAAAAAGTATTGAAGAGCCTCGAACTCATTGACACAGGAGACAACTTCCTGAACAGAACACCAACAGTACAGGCTCTAAGAGCAACAATCAATACCTAAGACCTCATGAAATTGAAAAGCTTCTGTAAAACCAAAGACACTGTCATCAGAACAAAACGACAGCCTACAGATTGGGAAAGGATCTTCACCAACCCTAAATCTGACAGAGAACTGTTTTTTAAATATTAATTGTATGTTATTTACTTTGTATCTCAGCCATAGCCCTCTCCCTCATTCCATCCCAATCCTACCCTCCCTCTTTCATCTCCTTGTCTCTTTCCAAGTCCACTGTTAGGGTAGGTCCTCCTTCCCTTCCATCTGATCCTAGCTTATCAGATATCTTCAGTATTGGCTAAAATGTCCTCCTCTGTGGCCTAGCAAGGCTGTTTATTTTATTTTATTTTGTTTATATTAAAGTTAATATATATTTGTGTAACTTTTATCATCTCCTTCTTCTCTGTAATCACCCTTATATTCTTTCTAATAACTTTCAAATTCGTGTTCATGGCTTCTTTTTCTTTAATTATTGTTATTGTTTTATAAACTCACTCCCACATATACATGTGTGTATAGGTATATATGTATGTATGTATGAATGTATATACACACATACATAGCACACATGAACATGAAAAAATACATAAATACAACTTTCTGAGTTGATTTAGTGTTGTTTGTATTTATATGTTTTAAAGACTGGCTTGTTGGCAGTGTATTTCCAATTATGGAGCTAAGTCCTTGTGAAGCCTAACTCTCTCTCAGGACTCTTTAAATGCTTGTAGTCCATAATCTAGAAGTAGTAGTATTGACAAATGATATTTCCCACACCTGCATTGGAATGTAAATGTTCTGTAAGGTCCGAATGGTTTTATGCAGCCAATGTTGAGACTATATGGTTTAGGCTTCTTTGCCATATCTAAGACAAACCATCTTGAAACAGACTTCTGGTCTTTTGAGACCAACAGAGCTAAAAACTCCTGAGCCCATGTGATACTGCAGAGATTGATACTCCAACCAAGGATATTGCATGAAGAGGACCTAGACCCCCTGTTCAAAGGAAGCCCATAGGCTCCTCAGTTTCCAAGAGAGTACCCTAGTAAGGGAGGCAAGGGCTGTCTCTGACATGAACTCAGTGGCTGGCTCTTTGGTCACCTCCCCCTGTGGGTTGTGGCCGTATCAGTGCACAGAGGTTGATGATGCAGCCAGTCCTGATGAGACGTGATAGGCTAGGGTGAGATGGAAGGGAAGGAGGTCCTCCCCTATCAGTCCTCTAGGGAAGGGGCATAGGGGGAGAAGAAGAAGGGTAGGTGGGACTTAGAGGTGAAGGGGGGAGGCTACAGTGGGATACTAAGTGAATAAATTGTAAATAATAAATAAATTAAATTAAAAGCAACACATTTTTTTTTACTGAATTTGAAAGAACAAGTCTCAATTTCATATGGAAAAACTAACAAACAAAAACCCAGCATTGCACAAATAATCCTGAACAATAAAAGATCTCCTGGAGGTAGTTCTCTCTCTTATCTCAAGCTTTACTATAGAGCAGTAGAAATAAAAATGGCATGGTACTGGCATAGAAACAGACTGGTGGATCAGTGGAATCAAATTGAAGACCCAGAAGTAAACCCACATACCTACAGAAACTTCATTTTTGACAAAGAAGCCAAAAGCCATACAATGGAAAAAAGACAGCATCTTCAATAAACTGGATGTCTACATGTAGAAAAATGCAAATAGACCCATATTTATGACCCTGCACAAAAGTCTTTTTCATGTTTCTTTAGCCTTAGGTAAGGGGGTTGTGTTGTCATATATCACATGGGTCGGCATCCCACAATCGGGTTTTCCCTGCATTTATTCCTCCCTTAGCTACAGCAGACTGTTGTTCTGGTGATTGCAGTCTTGGCTGGCATCTGTGTCCTTTAGAACGTGATGTACATTGCTTTAGAATCTTCCAGCTTTCAGAGGTTACTTTGAGAAGTCAGCTATTATTCTGATGGGTTTTCTTTCATATTTTTTTTCTCCTACAGATTCCAATACTTTTTCTTTGTTCTACAATTTGGTGTTTAAAGTAAGATGATATTCCTTGAGGGATTTTTTTCTGGTCTTGTCTATTTGGTGTTCTGCTCCTTGTATCTGTATATTTGTATCTTTCCTGTGTTTAGGGAGGTTTCTTCTATGATCTTATTGAACATCTGGCCTATGACATTGATCTGGGATTCTTCTCTCTAAATCTTTTTCATAATTTAATGGTTTGGTTTGTTCATGGTGTTCCACAATTATTACACTCCTCTGTTTTTACACTTTTTTTTGTTCACATTCTTTTTTGGTTTAGTTCCACTACTTTTTCTTTGAGTCTTTATCTCCTGCTTTATTCATACTATCACTGAGTCTTTCTCTTGGGTTCTTTAGTCAGGTATTGGGCTTTCCCATTCTATCTCTATTTAAGTTTGAATTCTCTCCAGTATGTTTATCTCTTTATTGTATTTGGGTTTAAAATTCTGGATCATCTTCATAGTTGCATTAACTTGTCAGCTTGTGTGTTCTTTGATACCACTATCATTTACACTTCATAAATTCAATCTCTTTATCTAATTTAGCTAGTTCTTTGAGTCTTATGTTAACTGTTTCACTTCTTTGGTGAAACTGAGATTGTCACTTTAAATTATTCCATCTAAGTAATGCTCACTGGGATATTTCTGAAGAAACAGTGCATTATAGAAGGGAACATCATCTTGATTTTTTTCTTGTTGTTTGTTTTTTTGCAATAATACCTGGGCATGGGGCCTTTTTATTATTGGGTCTTACACAGACACATCCTGCTGGGTCAGACTACAGGATACAGGGCCTGGTTTGGTCCAAAAAGTGGATGTGGCTTGAGCTGGCTTGAGGTGGGTGAAGACACCTGGGAAAACAAGGCTGTCCTGAATGCAAGACACATGTCCTGGTCAAGGCTTGGAAGTTGAAAGTGACACAACCAGGGTTGGCTAGACTTGGCTTGGCGACCGAATGTTGGATCTGGTCATATATCTGGAGATTGAAGCGAGTACATGAAAGGCAAAATCAGGCAGACACCAGGCCAGGTCCTGGTGCAAGATGCTAAGGAGCTCAGTTGGCAGAGAGGATGTATGTTCTAATTAATTTTTACCTAGTTGTATCATATGCATTTAAGTAGGTACTCACAGCTATAACTCATCTTCTCATAAATGTGTTTGCCATATGCCAAAGGTTTTGGCAAGCTGTGTTTTCGTTTTCATTTGACCACTGGATTTTTAGATTTAAAAAATTTAGCTGTCCAGGTTAGACTCTGTTACTAGCTTAAAATATTGAAATTAAATTAAAAAATTGAAAGGGGAGCTCCTCCTCCTTTTCCCTTTGATACTAGCCTACCTGGTCTCATCAGGACTGATGGCATCATCTTCCTCTGTGGCCTGGTAAAGCTGTACCTCCTTTTCAAGGGGAGGTGATCAAAGAGCAGTACAATCAGTTCATGTCAGAGACAGCCACTGTTCCCCTTACTAGGACATCCACTTGGACACTGAACTGCCATGGGCTATATCTGTGCAGGGGTTCTAGGTTATCTCCATGAATAGTCCTTGGTTGGAGTATGAGTCTCTGGGAAGTTCCCTGTGTTCAAATTTTCTTGTTCTGTTGCTCTCCTTGTGGAGTTCCTGTCCTCTCCAGCTCTTACTGTTTCCCACTTCTTACATAAAATTCCATTCACTCTGCCTAACAGTTGGCCATCAGGCTCAGCATCTGCTTTCATAGTCTGCAGGGTAGAGGCTTTAGGGACTGCCTCTGACATAATCTGATTGACCTGCTCTTTGATCACCTCCTCCTGAGGGGGGAGCAGCCCTACCAGGCCACAGAAGATGACAATGCAGCCACTTTTGACTAGAACTGATAGACTAAGATCAGAAAGGAGAGGAGAACCTCCCCTATCAGTGGACTTGGGGAGTGGCATGCATGCAGAAAGGGGAGGGAGGGTGGGATCGGGAGGGGAGAAGGGAGGGGCTTATGAGGGGATACAAAATGAATAAAGTGTAATTAATAAAAAATAAAAAGTTAAATAAAAAATGAGCTATCTCTTTAGCTCATTTGTATTTATGTAAAAAGATGCATTTATTTTGTTTCATGGCTATGTTGTGTTCATGAATGTACATAAGTGTATGATGTTCATTCTGGGGACAATGGCCAGCAGAAGACACAAGATCCCTTAATGCTGGAGCAGGTTGTGCATTGCCAGATGTAAGAGATGGAACTGAAGCCTTGGATCCTCTGTGAAAACAGCAAGGAACTTTGGTTCTGCTACTTGGCTTGGCTGAGAACTCAGAAAGCAAGCTTGTGTCCACATATGAAGAGAGGAAAAGGTTATGTCAGAGACTCACAGAGAGATGAGCCTGGTGTCCTTAGAAAGACAATCAGGCAGGGAAAAGTACTTTCCTGTTTATGTGTGGGTTCTGTACATATGGATGCATGCCAGTAAGTAAGAGCTGATGCTCAAGTTGAAAGAGGCAGGGTGGAGGAGAGCTCCTCACACATTCTAATGCTTCACAACTCTGAAAGAATTTTTCAGCTTGTGAGGTTTTTTTTTTTCCTACTGTGAAATTTTTCTCAATAGAGCAAAGAGAACAAAAAAGACTTAGTTACTCAGTCTCCAGTCTGAAAAAAATGAGGTGCGTGCACACACACACACACACACACACACACACACACACACACACATATATATATATATATATATATATATATATATATATATATATATATGTTATAATGTATTGACCCAATCAGCATACAGTTGCTATAATAAATAAATAGATGAGTCAATTAGATTAAGAAGCAAAGACTTGTTTAGCTTCTGCTCCAAGATTCGGTCACCACAATTTGGGTTCCTAAAGGAGACAAACATCAATTTGCTGTTCTGAGCTAAAATGCAGAGTAGAGAGAAATAAGAACAGACAGAAGCCTCACAATCCTTTGCATGGACAAGCTCCCAGTGACTACAGAACCTTCTAGGAAGCCCCACACAAAGACTCTAACTTGGCTGACACCATCTAGTGGACTAGGTCAAATTCATCAATCTTTTGGGGACTTTCAACACTCCAGCTACAGCAGATGCTATATAATCAGCTATCTTAACTGAGCCAATGCCCTTAAAACTGTTGGCAGTAAACGAACTTGATGGAATGAACATCTACAATTTATCTTTAGTCCATCTTTGCCTTGGCTCTGACAAGAGATATACAGCACATGCCTATGATCCCAGCACATGGGGAGGCAGAGACAGGTAGATCTCTGTGAGTTTGAGGACAGCCTGGTTTAAAAGCGAGTCCTGGACAGCCAAGGCTACACAAAGAAACCCTGTCTTGAATCCGTCACCCCAAAAGATATATAATTCTCATTATATCTCACTTAGCGTGCAATGATGATTATGAAGCCATCTCTTTCAAAAATACATGATTCTACCTAAGAGAAAGTCTTTGATTAAATTCTCGTTAACTTTAACGGTATATAGAAACACTTGCAAAATTACCTTAATACATATCTTGGTAGACTAAATTTCATAATATATTATTTGTGATTGCCTTGCATAATTTTCAAATGAAATGGCTATTTTCTTATTTCATCAATATATTTTTGACTTTTTAGAAAATATCAGAAAGTTCTACAAATGATATAAAATAAAAGGAATCATTCAGTAAATATTTTTTATGCTGTAGTTATGGATATTTTGTTTAACTTTTATTAATTACACTTTATTCATTTTGTATCCCCCCATAAGCCCCTCCTTCCTCCCCACCCAGTCCCACCCTCCCCCCCTTTCTGCATGCATGACCCTCCCCAAGTTCACTGATAGGGGAGGTCCTCCTCTCCTTCTTTCTGATCTTAGTCTATCAGTTCTCATCAGAAGTGGCTGCATTGTCAGGGTTCTAGGTTTTCTCCACGGATAGTCCTTGGTTGGAGTATGAGTCTCTGGGAAGTTCCCTGTGTTCAAATTTTCTTGTTCTGTTGCTCTCCTTGTGGAGTTCCTGTCCTCTCCAGCTCTTACTATATCCCATTTCTTACATAAAATTCCATTCACTCTGCCCTTCAGTTGGCCATCAGGCTCAGCATCTGCTTTGATAGTCTGCACGGCAGAGGCTTTCAGAGGCCCTCTGTGGCAGGTTCCTAGGTTGTTTCCTGTTTTCTTCTTCTGGCTTTCAGAGGCCCTCTGTAGCAGGTTCCTAGGTTGTTTCCTGTGTTCTTTTTCTTCTGATGTCCATCCTCTTTGCCTTTCAGGATGGGGATTGAGCATTTTTAGTTAGGGTCCTCTCTTTTGCTTAGTTTGTTTAGATGTAAAGATTTTAGTGGGTTTATTCTATATTGTATGTTTATAAGAGTGAGTATATACTGTGTGTGTCTTTTTGCTTCCGGGACAACTCACTCAGGATGATCCTTTCCAGGTCCCACCATTTACCTGCAAATTTTATGATTTCCTTATTTTTCATTGCTGAGTAATACTCCATTGTATAGATGTACCAAAAAGGACATTTGTTCAACCTTGTTTATAGCAGCTTTATTTGTAATAGCCAGAAGCTGGAAACAGCCCAGATGCCTCTCAACTGAAGAATGGATGCAGAAACAGTTATGGATGTTTTTGAGTCACCATTTTCTACAGAAAAGATCCATGGGTCCTCTCTAAGAGCAGCTTCCTTAACTGCCGATCCACCTCTCAGCCAGTCTTTTCTTTTCTTTTTCCTTTTTTTAACTTGTTTTTAACTTGTAAGGAGTTTGTATGCTAGCTTTTGTTGTCTTTCTACTGATACATGAAAATATGGACTCCTCTGCTGTTAAAGCTGATGATTGACTTTTGTCCTGGGATATTGACTTGGTATTACTTTGGAATGCCTCACTCTATGACAATGATTAAAACAATGATGTCATAATGAGTAATGAAGAAAGATTTTATACAGTGTTATGTTGAGAGATCATGAGACAAAATTTCTAAAAACCAGCCCTGAGTCATGCATATAACGAAATTAACTGTGCTTCTGATAGTACCTAATGTATTAGCCAAGCTCCTGAGAAATATCTTCTACAAAAGTGAAATTCCAGTAACAGTCAGTTTAGCTGTGGAACTGAGTAACAATACCTCATCTTACCTTTGACACAGTTCCCTTATTTCTGTTTAACTGTGATTTTTTTTCAGTTTCTTTTTTAAAAATATCTTACGATGAAATTTGTCCTAACATTGGAGGTGAAAATAATTAGCAATTCTTTTAGTTTCAACCATACATTTTAGTATTTCAAATTCATATAAAAATAGAAATTAACAACTTTCAAAAAAGGCAAGGAATGGCTGCGTTGTCTTCTTCTGTGGCCTGGTAATGCTGCTTCCCCCTCAGGTGGAGGTGATCAAAGATCAGGCCAATCAGTTCATGTCAGAGACAGTCCCTGTTCCTATTACTATGGAACCCACTTGGATACTAAACTGCCATGGGCTACATCTGTGCAGGGGTTCTAGGTTATCTCCATGCATAGTCCTTGGTTGGAGTATGAGTCTCAGGAAAGACCCCTGTGCTCAGATTTTTTGGTTCTGTTGCTGTCCTTGTGGACTTCCTGTCCTCTCAGCCTTACCAGGCCACAGAAGAAGACAATGCAGCCACTCCTGATGAGACCTAATTGACTAGGATCAGAAGGAAGGAAAAGAAGTCCTCCCCTATCAGTGGACTTGAGGAGGAGCATGCATGCAGAGGGTGGAGGAAGGGAGGGATTGGGATGGGAGGAGGGAGGGAACCATGAAGGGGGGATACAAAGTGAATAAAGTGTAATTAATAAAGAAAAATAATGGCAAGGAATATGGTGGGAAATATGTAAAGAAATTTCTGCCCATGCCAGACAGAAAAGTGATAATAAGACAAGGCAATGCCTCCACAGCAGTCCTGCTCAGCTTGAATGGGTTTGTTAGGCTGATGGGAGCAGGAAGAGCTCAGTTACCATTGCATCACCACTAAGTGCCGAGAAAGAAAAGCTGCAGTCCTGGGTCCCTGAACAGCAAGCAGGGCGCCTGGACACTCAGAGAGTCTGTCTTCCTCAGCAGTCCTTCCTGCCTGTTCACCCTTGGGTGCACGTGTGTGTTATATGGATGAAAGGCTTGTAAATCTCGGAAGTTTCAGAGACTTCCTGAGTCTTATGAGTTGTGCATTTTTGTTGTCTTATGGATCCTTTTTCTGTCTTCGTTTGTATTAGGAAGGAGTCTTTCTCTGGGATGGAATAATCCAATTTATGGGAAATTGCAGACAATTTTACAGTGTATATACATTTGCTTTTCAAGAGGACATTGACATATCTTTTCTCTATAACATTATAAAGTAAAAATGTATCAATGCTAAATATGTAGGCAGTTCATTTTCTATCTGCTAATAGTTGGGTAATATGCTCAGAGTGACCCTTTCTACCTTAAAATGCCACATCACTCATCAGCAGTAGGCTAAACTTCCTCAGAACAGATCTTCTTCATATAAGAGTATCTCAGTCCCTTTAAAGCTACATTTTCTTTAAGATGATGAGAGGAAGTCAGTCATTCCTTCTCACAACTAAGCCAATTAATAGAGCGTGACAGTAGACAGAAACAGTTACAGAATTGGTGAGAATATTATCAGACTCATCCCCCAGTTCCTTATGAATAGAAACAATGTGTCTATAACTGGACACTGTGAGTTTGGAAACATACAGAAGAAAATTACAATGACTGAAAAACAGATGGCATATATTATATTATTACTACAAGTTATTGCATTATTTTCTGTCATTTCTTCACACAGCACCCTACTCTTGCCTTTCGCTATTCTCATTTATCCACTGGTGTCTTCTTCATTTTTCTTTTTCTTTCACTACCTAATTCCTTCCCTCTCTCTCTCTTAGTGTATATATATATATATATATATATATATATATATATGTATATATATATGTATATGTATATATATATATACATATCACTTTATCATAAACATGTGGTGTAATCAAATCTGTATGGATTTTTATACCTACCTATTTTGAGCTCATATATCAGAAACGTCCATATACTTGTGAGCAAGTCTAGGAAGTGTAGCTACTTTCTTCAGCTGTATTGGAAATGATTGCCATAAACAAGGTCACTGTTTTTTTTTTTTTAATCCACATATCTTATTCATTATCTGGGAGTAACCAGTTGAATGCCCTGCCCCAGAGAAAAGATTTTAGTGCTTTTATCAGTATATGGAAGGAGACTTTCACCATGTTTTGCACTTTGTTTTATGTGCCCCTCAGCACGAAGGAAACTTTTATGATGTTTCCCCATTAATGTGTTTGCTTTAGGAGTGCTTTAGTTCAACAACCGTTTTTCTTTCTTCTTTGATTCATAGATTCTCCAAGGCCCTTGCTTCTTAATGCAAGGTGTATTGATATACTGATTTAATATAGTAACAGTCCTCATTGAGATATAGTTCTGTAATGCCACTGGGAGCTGTGAGCCAGCTAAGATGCTTGCAATATTAAAATCAATTAAAATCCAAAGAAAAATGTTAAATTGCCTTATATGATGGAATCAATTTGTTGAGCTGGCTATGGAGCAATTAAGGCAGAGAAATTAACTTGGATTGAATATTTCTCTTGCCTTTTTATCCAAGGATACAATGATGATAAATAAATATTATCTGTGTCTCCTACTGATGATCAAACTAAACTTCCCTCAAAAGTGATTACTTAGTTCTCTACATGTCTGGTGGTTACACCTTTTTAGATTTAAAAAATTTAGCTGTCCAGGTTAGACTCTGTTACTAGCTTAAAATATTGAAATTAAATTAAAATGTTGAAAGGGGAGCTCCTCCTCCTTTTTCCTCTGATACTAGCCTACCTGGTCTCATCAGGACTGATGGCATCATCTTCCTCTGTGTCCTGGTAAAGCTATACCTCCTTTTCAAGGGGAGGTGATCAAAGAGCAGTACAAGCAGTTCATGTCAGAGACAGCCACTGTTCCCCTTACTAGGACATCCACTTGGACACTGAGCTGCCATATGCTACATTTGTGCAGGGGTTCTAGGTTATCTCCATGAATAGTCCTTGGTTGGAGTATTGCCTCCTCATAGACCTCCTGTCCCCTCCAAGTAGTTCTATCTCCCCCTTCTTTCTTTTTATTTTTATTTTTTATTTTTTTAAAATTTTTTATTAATTACACTTTATTCATTTTGTATCCCCCCCATAAGCCCCTCCCTCCTCCCCTGCCGATCCCACCCTCCCTCCCCTTTCTGCATGCATGCCCCTCCCCAAGTCCACTGATAGGGGAGGTTCTCCTCTTCTTTCTGATCTTAGTCTAAAAAATATGGAACGCTTCACGAATTTGCGTGTCATCCTTTCGCAGGGGCCATGCTAATCTTCTCTGTATCGTTCCAATTTTAGTGCATGTGCTGCCGAAGCGAGCACCCCCTTCTTTCTTAAGATCCATGCATTCTGCCCAAAGTTTGGCTGAGTCTCAGCATCAGCTTTCATACCCTGCTGGGTAGAGTCTGTCAGAGGCCCTCTGATCATCTTACCCAGGGTTTGATCTCATATTTCTTTTCCTCTCCTAAACTGTACATATTGAAAATGTCCTATTAGATACGATAAACATAATGAGATCTATACACCTAAAGAAGATAAATAAGAAAGTGGATCTGGGGTAAGATGATCAATCCTCACTTAGAAAGACAAATGGGATGTGCATTGGACATAGAAGAAAACTAGTAACAGGACAGGAGCCTACTGCAGAGGGCCCCTGCAAGACTCTATCTAGCAGTGTATCAAAGCAGATTCTAAGACTCATAACCAAAACTTCATATGGGAATCATATGGAATTCATATGGATTCATAGGGAATCATATGAAAGAAGGGGGAGTTACTATGATGTGGAAAGGATAGGAGCTCCACAGGGACCAAATATATCTAGGCACAGGGGTCTTTTCTGAGACTGATACTCCACCAAAGACCATGTATGGATATAACCTAGAACCTCTGCTCGGATGAAGCCCGTGGTAGCTCAGTAACCAATTGGTTTCCTATAGTAAGGGGAACAAAGACTCTTTCTGACAAGAACTCAATGGCAGGCTCTTTGATCTCCCCACCCCCCAAGGGAGGAGCAGTCCTGCTAGACCACAGAGGAGGACTTTGCATCCAGTCCTGAAGATACCTGATTTAACAGGGTCATATGAAAGGGGAGGAGGTCCTCCCCTATCAGTGGACTTGGAAAGGGGCAGGGAGGAAATGAGGCAGGGAGGATGGGATTGGGAGGGAATGAGGGAGTGGGATACAGCTGGGACACAGAGTTAATAAAATGTAACCAATAAAAAAATTAAAAAAATAAAATACATGGCAAAAAAAGAGAATATGAGGATTTATATACTGTAAACAAAATCATTTTGAGTGAAGGTTAGAGGAAGACTTTGTAAGAGAAATATTTCACCGGATATTCTTCTATCTGCTTTTCTGATTTCCATTTCATTATTAAATCAGTCTTGATAATTATATTTAGTTATCACATTCTGCCATCATTATAGTCAGTGTTGGACTGTATAATGGCATCTTCAATCTACTGCTGTCGATGAGAATAAAATATCTTAGTTTGTTTTCACTCACTGAAAAAAATAAAAAATAAAAGAAAATGTCAATGTTGCCCAGGAGTATATAACTAACACAAAAAGAATTCAGTAGTATTTTTGGAGAATTTGTTGTTGTTGTTCTATAATGCCTTGTCTGGGAATTTTTATTTTAAAACTCTTAACCTTATAGATCTTTGCTTGTACATTAGAGTTTTCTATTTCTATTTGTACAAGTATGTGTGTCAGCATTTTCATGTGTTACTTTTCCCGTCTTTATTTTCTGTTTGTTTTGTCTTATTTACTTTTAAAATGTTACCAGTATTATTAATTACTGTTATTAACCGTTAGTATCTTATACTCCTATTTATTTTCTAATTGGAGAAAGGAAGGAAGGATGTGGGGATAGGGAGTATCTGAGGGAAGCTGGGAAGAGACACTGTCAGCATGCATTGTCTGAAAGATATTGTCAATTAAAAATTTAATTTTAAAAATAGAGAAATAGACAACAGTTCTAGCTTTGTTTCTTCTTTGTGTAGTCAAATTAAATTAGAAAGAAACATTTGATGCCATTGCATCTTGGCTAGATGTACAAATGCGGGTCTAGGTGTACTTGTGGGAGTGTTTGCCGAAGCTACTGAATGGGAAACGCTGTGACTGGAGAGGGTCTGGATTTGTTCTTAGTGTTGGTGGTCGCATCCACTTAGCTGGAACCCAGATGAAACAAGGAGCAGGAAAACAGCCTTACACACATGCACACACATGGTTCTGATGCCGCTACCACCGCAGCTCTGGTCTGATTCAGCTCCCTTTCTGCAGATTAAGCCACTCCCCAGGTTCTCACAGCCTTTCCCTGGGGACCCACACTGCAGTACCTGTTCCTCCTTTCAGAGGCAACTGACTGGTTTTCCCAGTTCTCCAATGCACATAGCCATATTGCGGCTCTGTCCAGCCACTGACTGATTAAACTCCTGCAATTGTGTGTGTGTGTGTGTTTATTTTGTTCCCCCGAATAATTCTAATATAGACCAGTATATGAACCAATATGTTTACATTTCAGTCCACTTAAGCTTCTATAATAAAATGTCATAGAGAAATGGCTTATAAATAAGACAAAGATAATATTTAGAGTTGTGGATATCATCAGGTGTTGTAGTTAAAGGTGCCATAACTTTTTTATTTTTAATCTTTGATTGCTTTTCTATTTTATTTCTCTCCATTCTCTCTGGGGTGTGTGTGTGTGTGTGTGTGTGTGTACATATGAATGCCAGGATGCACTTGTGTTCAAAAGGCAACTTACAGAAGGTGGGTCTCTGATTCTACCCTGTGAACCCCAGTGACCAAACTCAAGTCATCAGGTTTGGAGGAATTTGCTTGTTTGTTGACCTGCATCATGATCCTGTCATTTATCCACTGCCACCTGTATTCTTCTGGATCCAGGAAATTCATTTTCAGGTTCAATGCTTGACCCATACTTCTTTTAAATGTTTTTTGTTACAAAGATTGCTAATGCTGGGACAACATGGAATTGGCAGAGTAAAATTTCTGATAATTCTATGAGCAATTAATTTATCATGAATCCTTAATATTTATTCAAAACTACAACACAATGCTTAATAAAGTATTTGTCTAAAATTAGCAAAATTAGAACTGAAAACTTTAGATTACTCTAGGATTTTATTAGTTATTTGATCATTACATCTTCATGGCTCGATATGTTACTGCCATTTCTGAATGCCTAACTAACTCTAAGAAGTTTAGAATTCTCAGTGTAAAATGCAACTTCTTGATTACTATATGGTCAAATAATTACCAAAAACACTGCATTAAAATTAATCTAATGGCAGACCATGTTGGGGCTCAGCTAGTAAAGTCACCTGTCTCTAAACTTAATGACCTAAGATATATCTCACACAAAGTAGAAAAAGAAACTTTTCCACATTATGCTGTGGCTTATGCTGCCCAAGATACCATGCAAAAATAAAAATTAAAAATAAAAATAAGTATATAAGGAAAATTCCAATGTAAAATGTTCATCAAGATCTCAAAATTTTCTTGCCTACTCTCATACAAAAACAAGAATAAAAGCTAGCTTCAAATGATAAAATGATGAAAGACTGCCGTGTCACACAACAAACAGGAAATACTGTTTCTGACAGGAGAGGCTGTACAGCAGAGGTTTGCATGTTCAAACACCTCAGGTAAAAGTACTGAGGTTTACCTTCAAACCTGTTGTATTGATAATTGATCCTCATTTCCATACTATTTCACACTTCAGAACCTGAAGAAACACACACACACAAATACTTGTGACTGTAGTTACTTCACAACTGACATCCCCACATATTTGGGTCTCTATATATTGTTTCTCCATATAGAAAGAAAGCATGAAGATTTCAGAATGTAATATCAAAAGATTTTTCTTCAGACTTTGAGGCTAACTTGACTACCCCAAATATTGAAATAATGAATACGCTGATGGCAGGCTGAGTCCTCATGAGTGAAGAGGTCCAGGCACACAGCACCTCTGCTTCCTGTCTTCCCCTCTATGGCATCCTCTCTTTCTTCACTAGAAATGTCCTTTCCTTTCCCTCAAGGATATTTTCTTACTGTTACTGGAAATTATTCATAATCTTTTTCTGATTTTACAACACTCATTCTTCCATTGTATGACCAGCATGATCTCTGACCAAGCTCATCACACCATTCTTGTTTTCTTCTCATTCGGCTGCATCTGAAACTCTGAATTCCAAAGCAATCTTCAGAATGTGGAGGCTTCTGTTTACCCATCTCATCCCCAAATCAGTATTTATCTTTTTTCTTAAATCTGGGTGGAGAAAATTCACTAAATATAGAGAATTACCAATTGGGCATACACTGGAATACTTGAAGAAAAAATTGCTACTTTGGTAACTTTAGGATTAAACCACCAAACAAGAATAAAATATACACCTATTGGAAGACATTATTAATAAATTCGAATCTAGATTGATTGCATTTTGGTTGAAAAAGTAAGCGCTGCTGTTCTTGCAAAGGTCGCAATCCTCATTCTTAGCATTTCTGCTAGGTTACTCAAATCCACCTGCAAGTCCAGATTCACAAGGTTGGGTGTACACTTCCGGACCCCTCACAACCTACACAACTGCACACACACACACCTGCACAGGGGAGGGTCTATCTCCTTGCCATAATAAATAAAGTGGAATAAGATAGAGTTACAAATACTTCTGTGCTATGTGGTTCTTGGATATATGCCCAGGAGTGAAATTGATGTGTCACAAGATATATCTATTTTTAAGCATTGGAGGGAATCTCCAAACTGATTATTGTATAAATTTATACCCTTATCAACAGTGAATAAGGTTTCTTCTCTCTATATACTCACTCCAAAATTTGTTGTCAGAGTTTTTGATGAAAACCATTCTGACTATGGTGAGGTAGCATCCTAAAATATTTTAAAATCTGGTACACGTAAGAACTGTGATATTATTTATTCTTAAAGATAAATAAAGTCACAAAATCTGTAGGAAAATGGTTGAAATTAGAATATATAATATTGAGAAGGACACAGTCTCAGAAAGAAAAAGGAAATGAACATGTACTAATTCTAGCTGACTCTAGACACACACACACACATGTAAGTATGTGTGTGTAAAAAAGTATGTGTGTGGTTGTAATATAATATGTAGAAAGCATAACAAAAAAAGGTAAAACTAATGGATGAGGAAAGATTGAATGCAAGTAGTAGACACTAGAGTATTGAAAGAGGACATAATGTTCATCATTTTTCTAATTTTACTCTGATAAGGATTTTTAATTTATTTTTTATTTTATTTTTTATTATTTACACTTTATTCACTTTGTATCCCCCATAAGGCCCTCCCACCTCCCCTCCCATCCCACCCTCCCCCCCTTCTTCACGCATGCCCCTCCCCAAGTCCACTGATAGGGGAGGTCCTCCTCTCCTTCCTTCTGATCTTAGTCTATCAGATCACATCAGGAGTGGCTGCGTTGTCATCTTCTCTGTCCGGGTAAAGTGGCTCTCCCCTCAAGGGGAGGTGATCAAAGAACAGGCCAATCAGATTATGTCAGAGGCAGTCCCTCTTCCCATTACTATGGAACCCACTTGGACACTAAACTGCCATGGGCTACATCTGTGCAGGGGTTCTAGGATATCTCCATACCTGGTACTTGGTTGGAGTATGAGTCTCTGGGAAGATCCCTGTGTTCAAATTTTCTGGTTCTGTTGCTCCCCTTGTGGAGTTCCTGTCCTCTCCAGATCTTACTATTTCCTACTCCTTACATAAGATTCCATGCACACTGCCCAACAGTTGGCCATAAGTCTCAGCATCTGCTTTGATAGTCTGCAGGGCAGAGCCTTTCAGAGGCCCTCTGTGGCAGGTTCTGAGGTTGTTTCCTGTTTTCTTCTTCTTCTGATATCCTTTCTCTTTGCCTTTCGTGATGGGGAGTGAGCATTTTAGTCAGAGTCCTCTCTCTTGATTAGTTTCTTTAGATGTGCAGATTTTAGTAGGTCTATCCTATATTACATGCCTATATGAGTAAGTATATACCATGTATGTCTTTCTGCTTCTGGGATAGCTCTTTCAGGATGATCCTTTCCAGGTCCCACCATTTACCTGCAAATTTCATGATTTCTTTATTTTTCATTGCTGAGTAATACTCCATTGCATAGATGTACCACGATTTCTACATCCATTCTTCAGTTGAGGAGCATCTGGGCTGTTTCCAGCTTCTGGCTATTACAAATAAAGCTGCTATAAACATGGTTGAGAAGTTGTCCTTATTGTGTACTTGAGCCTCATTTGGATATATGCCTAGGAGTGGTATGGCTGGTTCTTGAGGAAGCGCTATTCCTAGTTGTCCGAGAAAGCTCCAGATTGATTTCCAGAGTGGTTGTACAAGTTTACATTCCCACCAGCAGTGGAGAAGGGTTTCCCTTTCTCCACAACCTCTCCAGCATGTGTTGTCACTTGAGTTTTTCATCTTGGCCATTCTGATGGGTGTAAGGTGAAATATCAGGGTTGTTTTGATTTGCATTTCCCTGATGGCTAATGATGCTGAGCATTTCTTTAAATGTTTCTCTGACATTCTATATTCCTCTACAGAGAATTCTCTGTTTAGCTCTGTTCCCCATTTTTTAATTGGATTACTTGGTTTGCTGCTTTTCAGCTTGTTAAGTTCTTTATATATACTGTATATTAGCCCTCTGTCAGATAAAAGGTTGGTGAAGATTCTTTCCCAATCTGTAGGCAGTCGCTTTGTTTTGATGACGGTATTCTTTGCTTTACAGAAGCTTTTCAGTTTCATGAGGTTTAATTTATTGGTTGTTGCTCTTAGAACCTGTGCTGTTGGTGTTCTGTTCAGGAAGTTGTCTCCTGTACCAATGAGTTCTAGGGTCTCCCCCACTTTTTCTTCTAACTCTTGAGCGAGTTGTCAGACTTCTCATGGTTCACACCCATCACAAACATGGGAGCATCGGCGGAAGGGGCGGAGATGATCACCCTTTTGGGCCCACCCTTCAAGTGGGCCCCGGCCTTCTCCATGGTCGAGAAGACACCTGTGGACTCCACAACACACTCGGCACCGGCATCGCCACATTTGATGTTGGCGGGATCTCGCTCCTGGAAGATGGTGATGGGCTTGCCATTGATGACCAGCTTCCCGTTCTCAGCCTTGACTGTGCCGTTGAACTTGCCGTGGGTAGAGTCGTACTGGAACATGTAGACCATGTAGTTGAGGTCGATGAAGGGTCCTTAATGGCCACAATCTCCACTTTGCCACTGTTGAAGGCAGCCCTGCAAACCAGGCGCCCAATACGGCCAAATCCATTCACTCTGACCTTCACCATCGTGTCTCAAGGATGAGGCTGGCACTGCACGAAGAGATGAGGCTGTCTCTGGAGCAGGGAGGAGCAGAGAGCCGACTGGTGGTTTTATTTGTAAGTTCTTTAAGTTTTAAGAAGTTAATGAATGATAAAATAAATCTAAAAAGTGTTCATTTTTCTAAAATGAATAAAATTGAGAGTTTTGTAAACTACTTGAATGTAGTTTAAACCCTATACTTAAGGGTTTTAATTCATAGCATAAATAAGAGCTTATTTTCATAACACCTATTTGACCTTTAACTCAATAAGCATTTGATGAAAGAATATTGTTTTTAAAGAACTGAGCCATAGACATCTGTCATAAATTCAGATATTTATTTTCTCTTTGAATGTGTACAGAAACAATGTGAAATATTCAAATACAAGAGAATTATTAGATTACACATAACTCATGGCATTTACCAAAGTTGGTGTCATATTTGTGTATTTTTGCCATCTATTATTTGCAATTCATATCTCCTCTGAAACCTTTTGACCACATAATTCCACAGCGTGGACAGTCCTGGAGAGTGCCAAACCCCACTTTCAAAAGAGGGTGGGGTTCATGCTATTGATCACTAAGTGGAGACAACTGTT
The DNA here is from genome assembly GCF_907164565.1 of Psammomys obesus. NCBI lineage: Eukaryota > Metazoa > Chordata > Mammalia > Rodentia > Muridae > Psammomys > Psammomys obesus. The sequence continues at coordinate 5,048,699 of NW_026596962.1, read as the reverse complement.
GGACATCCCCTTTCCCAATGCTTCAACATCCAGCTCAGTACACAGCTGTAGCTACCACTGAGGTTTAGTTATAAAAAGAAAGAAATGACAGTAGACAATTTCCTGCTAGGCTTCTCAGGCAAGAGAGCAAAGGAAAGGAATAAAGTAACCTACAGACATTTATATCTGTGGCTGCTGTATGGGCAGTCTCTGCTTCTGATGCTTGCTCTTCACTAACAGACTTTCAAGACAAGATTTTTACACAGCAGATATTGCTAGTGGTTGGCTGCTGATGGAAAGGTGTGCTGCTTGCTACAGATGATGAAGAAATTAGGGGGAGCAGCCTTACCAGGACACAAAGGAAGACAATGCAGCCACTGCTGATGAGACCTGATAGGCTAGGCTCAGAAGCAAGGAGAGAAAGACCTCCTCTATTAGTAGGCTGGGGGAGGGGCATGGGTGGAGAAGGGGGTGAGAGGGGAGGATTGGGAGGGGAAGAGGGAGGGAACTAGAGGAGGCATACAAAGTGAATAAATTGTAATTAATAAAAATTAAAATAAAAAAAAGACATTAGGGGCACTGCCCTGAAACCATTACCTCATCACCCTCTGTGGTGCTGTGCACAGGCCCTTAGGAGAGGCCCTTTGGCCTCCAGCTTCAGAGTTGTTGCACACAGGACTGACTAAACCATCAGTATGTTATTTTTCAAGTTACAAGCATGGACTTCAAAGAAAAATGTCCAGAAATACCATACAAAGTGATAAGCTGTTTAAAAACTGAAATAAATTCTAACTATAAACATGGTAGCAATGCACCCATATTGGATGATATGATTAAAAGCTGAGTACCCTCAAGGAAAATAATATCCAAGAAAATAACTTGGACTCATGGCAGAGTCAATTGGCACAGGGCCAACGGCCAGATGCTGTTTGGGCACTGAGAATATGGGCAATGATTGGTACAAAAAAGTAATAAACAACTCCTCTGTTTGTTAAAACAGGGAAAAGAAAATGAGCAAGTGATTAAAATGCTGTGTCCAATAATATGTGTATTTTACGTGAATATAAAATGGACTGATCTTTGGGCAGGGTGCAGGGAATCTTATGAAAGAAGTGGGAAACAGTAAGATCTGGAGAGGACAGGAACCCCACAAGGAGAGCAACAGAACCAAAAAATATGAGCACAGGGGTCTTTCCTGAGACTGATACTCCAACCAAGGACTATGCATGGAGATAACCTAAGACCCCTGCATAGATGTAGCCCATGGCAGTTCAGTGTCCAAGTGGGTTCCATTGTAATAGGAACAGGGACTGTCTCCAACATGAACTGATTGGCCTGCTCTTTAATTACTTCCCCCTGAGGGGGAAGCAGCATTACCAGGCCACAGAAGAAGACAAGGCAGCCACTCCTGATGAGACCTAATTGACTAGGATCAGAAGGAAGAAAAAGAAGACCTCCCCTATCAGTGGACTTGGGGAGGGGCATGCATGCAGAGGGTGGAGGAAGGGAAGGATTGGGATGGGAGAAGGGAGGAAACCACAGAGGGGACACAAAGTGAATAAAGTGTAATTAATATAGAAATAAATAAATAAATAGATAGATAGATAAATAAATAAAATGGACTGAAGATCTGAGGTTATGTCTGAAGAATCAAATGAAGGATGAGATGAACTATTCTTTAAGGAGAAGTTGAGTTAAGGCCTCATCAAAAATACACCACAGCACACCTATTTATAGTCACTACACACTGTTCACATGTACGGAGTTATCAAACATTATCAAGGTGAGCAATTAAAATAACAGAGTCTCACTGGAGGCGAGGGCGAGCCTGGGAGCAGGGGGCAATGGTGGAGTTAGACTGCAGGTCCCTGGGTAGAATGTCAAAGGAGAGCTAGCACGGCGAGGCAGCTCAGAGGCTGGAGAGGAGAGCTGACACGTGTGAACGCCTAAGATCTGACCCCAGGTTCCGCATGACCCCACAAGCTGCCCTTCCTCTCACTGCTGCATGTAGAGCAGCTTTTACGAGGGCCCACCCACTAGAAATATAAGCAAATAATTAAATAAATATTGGAAAGAGCATTCATTTAGAGTATATTATTTTTTGTGCAGTAGATTACTATTGGTAATTACATAATTGTGCACTGTATAGTCCCAGGAAGTATAAAAAATTTGTATGTTTCAGCACAATTAAATAATAATGGTTTATGGAAATAAATATATTTAACATGAATACTAAAAAATGTATTCATGTATTGAAATATCCTATGTCATGAATTTTACTAATTAATTATGTTGACTAAAATACTGTTAAATTTATCTTTTAGTAGTAGTAATGGTATAATTATGTATAGAATATGTTTTAATGCTTTTGTTGAGCCAAATGCGTATTTTAAACTATTTTTAACAATTTAGTTGTGTTTCTGCGTGTGGATGTGCACATGTATGAGAATGCCTGAAAAAGACCAAAGACTATGGCCGGCTCCAAGCAGCTGCAGCTACAGACAGGTGGGTGGTGTTGGGAAGCAAATCAAGTTCCCCTGGGAAAGCAGCAAGAGTTCTAAGTGCTGAGTCATCTTTCCAGTTTCTGGATACACACATTTTTTTTTTTAATCTTGTTTATTGTTTGCCAATAGGAGGATGTGGAATACTTACTGCTGTCGATATCCAATATTTCTTCCTGAGTTTATGTAACAGCATTTAGTGTCTCTCATTAAGGTATGTTTTTCTTTTAGAATTTTGAAAACCATTCAAGAATTTCATTTTTTCTTTTTTACTGGGAGCTTTGACAAAGAACTAGTGTTAACAGACAGGAGCCTAATCTTACTGTCCTCTGAGGTTCCAGCCGGCAGTGGATCTGGACAGATGCTGGGACTTGCTGCTAAGCATGGGTGGAGCTCCAGAGCTCCATGGAAATGTTGGGGGAAAGATGGAAGGACTTGGAGGTGACATGAATCCCACAAGAAGACCAACAGAGACAACTAACCCAGTCGATGCAGTCTTACAGAGACCGAGACATCAAGGAACATGCATGAACTGGACCTCGGCCCCCTGCACATTCTTATGTGGCTGATGAGCAACTTGGTCTTCGTGTAGGTCTCCTGGAGAGTTTGGGGTGGGGGCTGTTTCTAACATGGACTCTATTGCCTGCTTTTGGATCACTCCCCTCTGGCAGAGCTGCCTTGTATGGCCTCAGGGGATGAGGATATGCTGAGTCTTGATGTGACTTGATGTGCTGGGAGGGTTGATACTGGGGAGGGGGACAGGGAGGCTCCTCTTTTGTGGGGGAAAGGGGAAGAGGGAAGGAGGGGAAGAGGAGGAACTGGGAGGGGTGGAGAGAACTGGGATGTAAAGTAGAAAGGACTAATGTTAACACATTTACTTGTGGGAACACTGGCATTAATTTTGCACACCTACCCACTACGTCGCTGATATCTGGGAGTTACATGTTAGCTCAGAATTACCTGGACTATATTGGACAGTATGGACAATAGAGGGGAATACCCTCTATTCCCGCCCCACATACACACCAAGTACTTCCCATTAGGCACAGGCGAAACACAGCAAAGCCATGAAAACCTGAGTCAAGATAGTCAAACCCTCCATTTAGGAACATTACAGACTGTGGCACACACTTGTAATCTCAGAGCTGGAGAGACAAAGACAAAAAGGCCACTGAACTCCAGGGACCATTACTTTCTGTGACATTAAGCTCCGGGTTCTCAGGAGAACCTGCCTCAAAACCGCGCAGGAGAGAGCGACTGAGAAAGCCAGCTGTTGTCCACCTCTGGCCAAGCCGTACTGTGCACACACAAACACTGAGCCACAGGAATGCATTTGCAGGTAGGAAGATATTTGGTATCTACCTGTCATCTTTTAAAATGAATCTACACCATAAAAAAAGCAATTTATTCTCATGTGTTTAAGGACATTTAACATTAAGTTTTTAAGAGGTGAGTAAAATGCCAAGAAAGTGTCAATAACATAGGGAATAATAATAATAGCAGTTTAATTACGGCTGGCTTAATACAGAGCTGAACACGCAAATCCTTCCCACCTGAACAAAACCTGGCAATACCTACCCCATCCGCAAGCAGCCCTATACTGATGCATTCCCAGGAACAGCGACTTTTAAAAGTACTTGTTTCCATTGACGGAAAACTGGAAATGAAACTCAGTGGATGATTCCAGACATGAAAAGAGGACATGACATTAGAAGTAGGAAGTGTGGGAGTCTAGGAAGAGTTGGAGGCAGAAGTGGCGGCATGTAAGTATAAATGACATACATATGTGCACATACAAGATTCTCAGAGATAAATACATATGTGCACATACAAAATTCTCAGAGATAAAACCTAACATTAAAAACTAAACAGCCCTGAATGGCAACCATGTTTGTAGCAGCTTCATTTGTAATAGCCAGAAGATGGAAACAGCCCAGATGCCCCTCAACTGAAGAATGGATGCAGAAATTGTGGTACATCTATACAATGGAGGATAAAAAAAGAAGGAAATCATGAAATTTGCAGGTAAATGGCAGGAACTGGAAAAGATCATCCTGAGTGAGCTGTCCTAGAAGCAGAAAGACACACACGGTATATACTCACTCATAAGTGGATACTAGACATATAATATGGTATAAACATACTAAAATCTGTACATCTAAGGAAGCTAATCAGGAAGGAGGACTCTGGCTAAAATGCTCAATCCCAATTCATAAAGACAAAGAGGATGAACATTGGAGGAGGGAGAAAACAAGAAACTGGACAGGAGCCTGCCACAGAGGGCCTCTAAAAGGTTCTACCCTGCAGGATATGGAGACAGATGTAGAGACTCATAGCCAAACTTTGGGCAGAGTTCAGGGAATTTTATGAAAGAAGTGGGAGATAGTAACACCTGGAGAGGACAGGAGCTCCACAAGGAGAACAAAAGATCCTAAAAGTCTGGGAACAAGGGTCTTTTCTGAAACTGATACTCCAATCAAGTACCATGCATGGAGATAACGTAGAACCCCTGCACAGATGTAGCCTATGGTAGTTCAGCATACAAGTGGGTTCCATAGTAATGGGGACAGGGACTGTCTCTGACATGAACTGATTGATCGCATCCCCCTGAGAGGGGAGCAGCCTTACCAGGACACAGAGAAAGAGAATTCAGCCACTCCTGATGAAACCTGATAGACCAGGATCAGAGGGAAGGAGAGGAAGACCTCCCCTATCAGTGGACTCGAAGAGGGACACAGGTGGGGACACACAGGAAGTGTGGGATTGGGAAGGGAGGAGGGAGGGAGGTACAGTGGGGATGCAAAGTGAATAAGCTGTAATTAATGGAAATAATTAAAAAACTAAACAGCAACCTTTATTTGATGTTCTACTGCTACTTATTTCTGTATCTTCTGGATCTCTGAAGAAAACGTCAATATGAAAATATTACTGTAAAACTTATGGAAGTCATGTGTGGCCGCCACTGTGTTCATTGCATTACTGAGCCTGGGCTCTGCACACGTGGAGAAGCACCCACTTGTGCTGCTCCACTGCATTTCCTCCACCCTTCTGTGCTCATCACAAAGGAACATTCCACCCATCAGTTAGATGGCGATGAGCAACCAATCACATCTTGTTATCATAGTAGAAAATATTTTGTCCTTTAGTCAGATGTGACACAGTTTTAATAGCACCACAGTTTCCTGAAGATACTTTCATCTCTCTGAAACACCACACGTCAATGATGCTACTGAGTTACCTCTCTATCTGGGAAAAAAAAATTGTCTGAAAAGCAGTTCACAGCTGCACGTCCCTAAATAGAGTCACAGAGAAAGCAAAGGAGTTCACACACAACCTCATTAAGTAAGACAGCAAGTCTAAGCGGCACACAGAGCTATTAAGCAAACTAGATTGGTTCATAATAATAAGAAACATATTCTGCATCTGTTGCACAGTGCAGAGCTTTTAGCAAGTAATGGGCACAACACGCTGGCGGAGAGTCGTCCCCTCGGTATATCACTGTCAGCCGGCAGTGCCGTCCCAGAAGAAGCACTTATCTCATGCACTCTATTGCCTGATAGCTTGCTGATTGCTTTTACAAAGCAGTAAATTGATGGCCTGATTCAGCGCTGACACGAGGTTATGTTCATTTCCAGTGATTGATGCTTTGAATTAGAACTCTTGAATTCTTTTCTGCTCTGTAATATGAAATTCTAAGCAGCCTTGTCAACGTCACAAACAAAGGCATATTACCAATGCCAAATAAGCTATATTTATTCACTGAAATCACCAACAGGCTTTTTTTCTTTAATAAAGTGTTCATAATTTATGTCTTAATATCTCAATTTACTTTTTAATTGGCTAATTTTTTAAAGTTAAAAACATAAGGGGTGATATCATTAAATTTTCATTTTTCAAAGCAAGTACATAAAATCACAAAACATCATTAACACATTACTTAGATAATATGAATAATTTAATGCCTTCAAAATCAATAGACAAATGCTATCATTTTTGATTAAGTGGAATAATTATTTGAGTTTACAATTTAAAAATAGAACCAAACCTGTGATGATAAAAATTACAAAAGGATGCAAAAGAAATGGGTTAGTTCTCTGTCTTTAGCCATTATCAAAAATCCAACATGATACATTAACATTGACTAAAAAAGGAAGAAATGAGTTCTCAGACATGAAGAGTGTAAAAAGGTGAAGGAGCAGATACACTGCTGACCTTGGGTGAGAGACAGACAGCCACGTGGCAAACAGCGCCTCGCTTCCTCAGGGCTGGCTGCTCTCTCCGGTTCTGGCTTCATTCCCAGAGAACACGAAGGGACACGAGGAACCATCTTGTTCGTCAAGTCAGGTGAGATACATTCACGAGTGGCAGCTAGGGAAGCGCTTCACACTTAGAAAACACTGGAAAGGCCGGAAAGCCATCCTCCCTGAGATGAGCAAGCTTGCATGCCCTCCTAAAGTGCTTTCGTGGGCGCTCCTGCCCGTCGGCCCCACCATCGCGGACAAATGCAACATTGCCACCGCACAGATGTGTGTGGTTCACTAGCTTCATCCTGGTCACTCATCCCACTTCCCTTGAGCATAAAACAAACCCTTTGCACTTTGATTACACTCACGGAACAGGGATGTGTAATGTTTGGTCTCAGCAATGAGAACTCTAACAAGTTGCTGGTTTTACTGTATATCTAAATATAATTAAATGAGCAAAAAGTTTGTAAGTTGCAAGATTTATGTTTATAGCCTTGTGGTTAGAGCTGTGCTATTTGGACAAAGGAGATTTTTCAGCAATAGTTGTATTTATTTTAACCTAAAGTTACAGAAGGGGAATTCATAACAGAGCAGAAGGCTGGCAACCTTTGGCCAGGAAACAAAACTGGAAGGATAAATCTGCAAAGATACACGTAAGGCAGAAACAACGAAGTAGGACAAGGCAACCAGACAGTGTCACCAGCTGGGTCTCAAATGCTGAAATCTGTCCTGCTATTCTGGCCTGATGTTTCAACTGAGCTTCAGGTTCATAGGAAAAGATCCAGTTGATGGTAATCTTCAACTAATGAAACTGTGAGCCTAAATAAAGTTTCTTCCTCTATGTTGTCACTTTCTTCATGCAATTTGCAAATGAAATATTTTAAATGCCTAATACTTATTGACCCCAAATAAAATGTAGTAAGAAAAACAAAGCAAAACAAAACTCCTGAGCCAGGTGGAAAACGTCTCTCATTCAAACTGCCACACATTATAAAGACTGTTTTCTCTGTATGCATCTCTACTTTCAGTTCCCTCTCTGTGTCTTTGTATTTTGTGTGCAAGTGGGGGTGTGCACAGCGTGCGGACTTGGAAGGAGGATGTTGAATGTCTTGTCTGTCACTCTCCAGACTGCTCAACTGAGAAACGGCTTCTCACTGAACTTGGAGGTAGGCTGGCACTCAGGAGGCGGCAGCAGAGCTCCTGCCTCTGCCCTCAGCAGCCAAGGTTTACAGGAATACAGGACCACACCGAGCTTTTGCAATGGGGCGCTCCGGGGGCTCGGAACCAGGTCCTCAGTACTGTGCAATGTTCACTCTTATCAGCCTGGTTATCTCCTCAGTCCAGCATATTTCTATTATACCAGGATCAATTAACAAAGGCTAAAATTAGCAACACGGCTCACAGACAATCGGGATGACGTTTTTACCATACAGACATTGCTCAGTGTTTATTGCCTGATAAAATGCGGTACAAGGCTGGAAATTAAAGTTTAGACAAATTGATTTGACAAAAGTAAAACGGATGTTAAAACAGCCCACATATTTTATTTTGTGTGGTTTCTAATGTTAAACTGTAGATTTTTAAATGTACATACCAAAATTTTTGAAGACAGTTTCTAAGGAATAAAATTTCTGAAAAAAGTAAGATATTTCAAAGTATATAAAATCATTGGTTTCCATTTACATAATCCACAGAAATTTTTATTTCCATGTATGATGTGGTTATATTTATGACTACAAATTTTCAGCTATTTGATAAGGTAATTCATTAACCAACCATTACTGATTACTAATTTATTACTTTAAGTTTATTTATGCTTTGATAATTTTACACATGTATTCAAGGAATTTTTCTCAAATTTACTACCCAATTCAGCCCTCTAACTCCTCCCCTAAACCTTTCCCATCACATCTCCCTCAGGTTGCCAGATGGGTGAGTGTTAGTTTATCCACTATACTTATTACTTTTAATTCACTACACTAAATAGTTTTAAACATTAACAGTTCCAAATGGTTAGCCCTAAAACATACTTACAAGCAATGTTACACAGTCACACACACACACACACACACACACACATATTTAAGTAAAAAGGGTTCTATGGGGAGCAGTGAGATTCGGGAGAGGCATATGGGAGTGTTTGGATAGTGGGGAAAAAGGGAGAAATGTAAATATGTTACAAACCCCACTTTTTGAGAGAAAAGGTGTCATCTTAAAGGTGGGGAGGGGGAATAATAAAAGTTCACACTGAAGCAAAAGTTGTGACTGTAAGTGTGAAGCAGAATGGAAGAGGACATTTGAGAAATTAAGATATTGCTGAATAATAATAAAGGGTGTTTGTGTGTGTGCTTGTGTGTGTGTGTGTGTGTGCTATCTAAAAAAAAATAAGAATTGGAATAAATCCTGAAATTGTAGAGTCATTTAATTGATGAAGGATGGATATTAACCCCCAGTATTTGTACTTGGTGTCAAGTTTAAATTTTATAACATCAGGCTCTCAGGAATGTGCCACCATGCCAGGCCACGACTTTATAAACATCCTTAACTGTCATGAATGAATGAAAGATAATGTATAAGTTAAAGAACAAGCATAAAAAAAAAACAAACTTTCCATCACACCATTATGCACTTAAAAATAGTTATATCTCATGTTGAGAAAAAGTTTCTTAAATTATTCTAAAGTCACATGGCACAACGAGTCTAGAAGAATGTTTAAATAATATTAATGGTTTGCTGTAAAATCTTGCTAGGATATTAAAAATTATGTATAACACATTAAGTAATTTGTGACTACTTCATTTTAGTAAGGATCTAGAATATCTTGGGGAACACTGAAGAAAGTTAATAACTACTAAAGAACTTTTTGGACTTTGTGACAGGCATGAGCATCTGAGTTGCTGTGAGTACTCATGTTCCCCATGAGAGCAGGCTGGAATGTGTATTGAACACGTATGTTCCCTATGAGAGCAGGCTAGACTGCATGGAAACTTCACAGCGTGATGGTCATGGAATTCCACAGCCCTCACTAAATAGACCCATAAGGCAAGCTACAGATTTGAAAAGCTTTGTTTATTGCCATGTCAGGGAACCCAAGGAAGAAAACTGAAATATAAAGAATTTTTAGTTTTCCTCTGCTCTTATGTTTTACCCATTAGTTTTTAATATTTAATTTCAACTTTATCTTAATGAATACATGAAAAATAGTAGCATATGTACTTATATGCTCCTATGCTTTTATTATTTTATTGGTTACAATTTATTAAATTTGTATCCTCTCTGTGACCCCCTCCCTTGTCTTCTCCCAATCCCACCTTCCTCACTTCTTCTCTCCCTATGCACCTCCCCTTGTTCACTGATAGGGGAGGTTCTCCTCCCTTTCTATTTGATCCTAGCCTATCAGGTCTCATCAGGACTGGTTGCATTGTCTTCCTCTGTCTGGCAAGGCTGCAGATCAAAGAGCCAGACACTGAGTTCATGCCAGAGAGAGTCCCCAGGTATCCCACTTGGAGACTGGGTTTATGGGCTATAACTGTGCAGAGGTTTAGGTCCCCTCCATGTATTATCCTTGGTTGGGGTATCATTCTCTTCAGATTCACCAGACTACAGTTCTTTTGGGCTCTGTTGGTCTACTCACTCCTAGGCATATATACAAAATATGCTCAACTGTACAATAAGGACATTTGCTCAACCATGTTCATAGTGACTCCATTCGTAATAGCCAGAACCTGGAAACAACCCAGATGTCCATCAAGGGAGGAATGGATACAGAAACTGTGGTACTTTTACACAATGGAATACTACTCAGCTATTAAAAACAAGGAAATCATGAAATTTGCAGGTAAATGGTAAGAAGTAGAAAAGTTCATCTTGAATGAGGTAACCCAGTTAATTTTATTATTTTAGAAGCAGTGTCTCAGGATAAAGCTTGAGATCACTTGGGACTTTATATGTTGACCAGTCTTCCTCATATTCAGAGAGCCTGTCTATTCTAACATTCAAGTACTAAGATTAAAGGTATGTGCCATCAAGGCAAATTTATGTGGTACTTTTATAAATATAAGCACTTTCGTTTTAAAATCAGCTCAAACCTGTCAGCATATATAATTGAACATTTATCATCTTTTTTAACAACGACATTGAAAATTCTTTCTGGAACCTTTAAGAGCTTTTATATTCTAGTGTTCATAATTATTACTAACATCTCAAACATTGAAGTATGGAAGCTAGAAATACATATTTGTGCTTCAGATGTATTAAAGTAAATTATACCCTTGTGATTAGATATAATTTTTCAGAGATAGCTTAATTTGACAGTAAAACAAACTCTTGATATTTGAAAGTAAATAATTTTATTATTTTTTCATACTTTTCGAGATTATAACATATTGCATCATTTCCTCCTTCCTTTCCTTCCTTCCAAACCCTAGCATACACTGCTTCCTGCTCTCTTTCAAGTTCATGGAGTTTTTTTTTGTTTTTTTTCATTAATTGTCTACTCTTTTTTGCTTTCTTCTTATTATTTACAATTTATTCACTTTGTGTCCCAGTTGTAGCCCACTCACTCACCTCTCAGTCCTACACTCCCTTCCTCATCCTCCCTTACGTCCCTCCCCTAGTCCACTGATAGGGGAGTCCTCCTCCCCCACTGACTGACCTTAGCTTATTAGATCTCATCAGGACAGCCTGGATCCTCTTCCTCTGTGGCTGTGGGGCTGGCTTGGTCGCCCCACCAGGGAGAAGTGATCAAGGAGCAGGCAACTGAGCTCATGTTAGAGACAGTCTCCTCTCCCTTTACTAGGGAACCCAAATAGACACTGAGCTTACTGTGGGCTACAGTTGTCAACTCCTAAAAATAATAGCAACATTATCTAAGGCACAACAAATAAATTGTCATTGATAAAGATATGCAAATGAATGGGGAAGTTAAGCCAGCTGGATGTAGAAGCTGAGTGGTGTTTTTGAAATACTAACATTTGTGAGAGAGAGAAAGGGGTGGCACTGAGGTACAGCTGCTGCCTGTGTCCAGACCCCCTCAGTCTGCGACTACCGGCTACGTGCCTTCCTGGCACAGCTGATCAATACTCCACTGAATGAAGCACGGTCTGAGAGCAGCTCCCAACACGAACGTGCAGGTTAGGGGTGGCTGTTCATGTCTCTGAATTCTCTCATCACTCTGACTTGCCTGTGACACACATCACAATCAATCTCACAGTCACTTTTGTACATTTTTCAATCTTCTCACCTAGATTGCTGTCTGTAGGAGGGCAGCCTTTGAATTTTTCATCATGCTCTTCTCCTGGTCCTTAGGCAGAGCACTTTGACCAGTGGATTCTTAAACAGTGCAGGTTGAATTAATGGGTGATAAGGGAGAATTGAATAGATGAGAGGATGTGCTCCTGAAACACTGAGTGTTTGAAGAATCTGGAAGCTCCCTTCAAAGTCTTTAAAGTTGCATGCGATTTGATATGCCTCACCCATGAGTCATCCCTCACAGAGATCAAACACTTAATTCCACAAGTCAAGGAAACTATGAAATAGGCTGTTTCTGAGTATATTTTAAAACATTGGAGCAAAATATGTTAACTAGTGAGCAGGGTGTATGTTTAAATCCATTACTTTTCTTTTTTTTTAATTTTTTTATTTTTATTTTATTTTTCTTTTTAGTTACATTTTGTTAACTCTGTGTCCCAGCTGTATCCCGCTCCCTCATTCCCTCCCCAACCCCACACTCCCTCCCTGGTCTCCTCCCTGCCCCTTTCCAAGTCCCCTGATAGGGGAGGACCTCCTCCCCTTTCATCTGACCCTGTTTTAGCAGGTATCTTCAGGGCTGGCTGCAAAGTCCTCCTCTGTGGCCTAACAGACTGCTCCTCCCCTGGGGTGGGGGTCAAACAGCCTGCCCTTGAGATCCTATTAGAAATAGTCCGTGTTCCCCTTACTTTGGTATTAGATTTTTCTTGTGAAAAGTAATAAATCCATTACTTTTCACAAGAAAAATCTAATACCAGTAAGGCAGAGGGAGCTTCATGGTAGACTCAAATTCTTTGTATCTCTCTTAGTTAACTTCATGGGACTACATGTAATACAATTTTAATGAGTTTAAGTTTGCTACATTTTAGTAATTAAGCACAATTTACTATGGCTTGGCTTTAAACAAGGACTGCATAATGGTAAAAAAAAAATACAAAATAAGAATAATTGCATTATACTATTAAAATTAAAAATTTACCTACACAAAGTATGGAAACTTAGTTAATGATTTACAAATTTATCAAAATTGATTCAATTCATGTGGTGTGTGTGTGTGTGTGTGTGTGTATACATGTAGTGTGTGATGTGTGCATTCCTGATTGGGAACCTATACATGAAAATGTGTTGTGAAAGGCTGACAATGAAACAGGACATTAAGTTCTGTTGTTCCTGCATCTTATTTCTTGAAACAGTTTCGAGTGACCTCAGAGCTTATCTGTACAGCTAGAACGTTTGGTCAGTGAAGCTCAGGGTCCTCATATCTGTGCTGTCAAGTCCTGGTCAAGCAGTACAGACATGCGTCACCATGACCATCACTTACATGAGGACCAGAAAACCAGTCGGGTCCACAGGCTTGTGCAGCTAGGATTTGAGCCTCTCAGCAGTCTCTCCAGACACCAGACGACTGGATTAAAACTCAAAGGGCAAATATTCAGTTTGTCTGAGTACGTGATAACCTATTAGAACTATAATGTATTAGAAGCATGCATTACACACAAGCTTTTACAATTAAATTTCATTTGCATTAGAAATATTTCTTAAATTGATCTTTTAATATGATTTTATTTTACTCAAAAGAAATTTGGCCAATATTTCTTCTAATTATTTACCTATTGTTAAAATTACAAATGAAAAAAACAAACAAACAAACAAACAAACAAACAAAAACACTCAAGAATTTGAAGGAAGACAAGGAGGGAAATGTTGGAGAGAGTAAAGGGAATGGAGAAATGGTGTTAACTATATTGTGACCTCAAAACTGAAATAAAAAAAAATAAAAATTATAGTGTGTAGATGTTAACTTCTACTTTTTTTCTTAAGAATTCTAAATTAAAAACATGTACTTCCAGCCTTCTGGGTGGAAAAATGGGTATAAATTCCCTCCATTGAGGAGACAATCCAGCATGATTAACCTTCCTAGTACCTGAAGTGCCTATCTGTGAGCACCTGAGCCTTCTGTACCCTAGCTGTTGAGTCCACAATCTGAACTGGTCGACAACTTAAGTCTAGGACAGCAGGGCGACACAGGAAGGAGATGCACTTTTATGGCAACCAACAGGCCATGCTCGAGTTCCCCAGACTGTTTATCCCAAACTGTCCCTTCCTAGACCTTTACTTTAATTTTCTGTTTCAGTCAATAGAACCCATCTTTAGAGAGATGTCACATACAATTTATAGCCTGCTGACCCTTGTGTTATCTTGGTCAGAGACCACACCAGATCCTAGGCCCTCAAGCTAGAGAACCCATTTTCAAGGCAATGGTCCCGTGTACTCTGCAAAAGAGTTTCAATGTAGTTATGCCTTAAACTTTTCTGTGCATGTTGGACTGAGAATTGTTGCCAGAAAAACTTTTTTCCCAAAATAAACTGGCCTGGTGTCAGACTCCAGAAGTTTGATCCAGCCTTGCTAAGTGAAAAAATAAAATAAAATAAAGAAAAGAAAAGAAATCAAAATATCTTGTTAAATTGTATCATTTTGTAATTCTTCAAAGAAAGTCTGTATCAACAACTCAAAATGTATTGAATTAAAAAAAAACATTTTTTTTTACAAAATATGATAATTTTCTTTGTTTTGGTCACTGTCTTTTTTGTTTACCTTCTTAAGCTTCTGTAAAGCAAAGGACACCATCATCAGAACAAAATGACCACCTACAGATTGGGAAAGGATCTTCACCAACCCTATAACTGACAAAGGGCTAATATCCAAAATATATTAAGAACTCAAAGAGTTCTTTTTCAAAGCCCAAATTCCCACTGCTTTTCCTCTTAGAGTGCTTTTTCACTCCTTAGTTTAATAATGTGTTAATATTATAAGTGGTTATGGAGAGCCAATTAGGAAACAAAAATTATGTAAAGACTGATTATTGTCTTCAAATTTTCCTCTTTGACTTACTGGCATCACATGACTCTTGGAATAAAGGAACTATCATTATGTAAATAGATAAATCACATTTTCATTAGATTTTTTTTTTTTTATGTTCCCATGAAAGGGTAGGCTTTCTACAATTAGGTCAATGAGATGAACATAAGATAGTGTAGAACAATGTCTTTCAACCTGTGGGTCAGACACCATTTGGGTTGTATATCAGATACATTATTATTCGTAACAGTAGCAAAATCACAGATATGAACATGATTTTATGATTATGGTCACCACATGAGGAACTGTGTAGAAGGTCCACACTATCAAGAAGGCTGAGAACCACAGCGTAGAAGAATGTTGTTATCGTGTCAAATCTGTAGAATTCTTCACACATTCATGGTTTTCTTTTCGCTTTCGGACTTTGGAAGCTATATCACGGGGCTGCAGATGGCTCTGCAGTTAAGAGCAGTAGCTGCTCTTCCAGAAAATCCAGGTTCACTTCACGGCATGCGTTGAGCAGCTCACAACTCTCTGTCACTCCAGTTCCAGAGGCTCTGGCACCCTCACATAGGCACACATCCAGGCAAAACATCAATGCACATGAGAAATAAATCATAAAAAGAAAACCACATCAACATAAATGAGAATAAGTGCATAGAAATTGTTTGTAATATAAACCATGGCAATTAGAAAAATTATATATATATATATATATATATATATATATATTAATTTGTTTTTCATTTGTTTTATAGAGAGAGGGAGAAAGAAAGACCTTATAGTTCAGTTTGTGGGGAGGTAAGGAGGATCTGGGAGAAGTCAGGGGAGAATAAACCATTATAAGAATATATTATATGAAGTCATTCCCACTGTAAAGCCTATGCATATGTTGATTCTCTGACTTCCTTTGTGATAAGATGTTCTTCAAGAAACACACACAAACACACATGTACACACACATACCAAAGATCACACACATACACACACACCAAAGACCAAACACACACACATCACACACACACAGGCACACATACATATCCCTTTCAACATCTTTTTTTCTTTTAACCTCTATTACAGACACCTATACACACGTTAAGAGATTGGCCCTCAGTATGCATCCACTGACTCTTTCCAGAGGCCTAACCAGATCCTTTACAGAAAGGCTAAGTGAGACTGTTTTCTTCCATTACAAATGTTTTCAGTTTCTCAAGAAACATTTACGAAAATATGAGATTTTAAGACAGTGCAGGAGGCCAGCGAAAAGACTGTTCATGTTTTTGTTGTTGTTTGCAGTTAAACAGCATAAAGCATTTTCTCTTCTCCAACTAAGACATCACCCATTGGGCACTAGGTGTAGCCATGTTAAAAAGGGGGGGCTCCAGATAGTATCAATAATGCCGCCCAAATGTACGTTTTTTAGTGCAATGACTACAGCAGCTGACCCTCGCCTGTGATTCACTTTTTGGCCTCAGCCTCCACACACTCACCCACAGGTTATGATGAAAGGCTGCGCCGAGGAAACCTGAAAATCCCCTTTTAAGCTGTCAAGAAACTCAAAGCAACTAAAAATGATTCATTGCTCACAACATCACTTTTTATTTTCAAGAGTGTAGAGTGTCCTGGCTCAAAATAGTGACTGTAAACGAAGAAGAAGAAGGGGAAAAAAAAAAAAAAAAAACTAAACAATAATTTTTCTCCCCTGATTTTCTCAATGGCTTTGTTATTGTTGGTTTTTCTTACTAAAATTTGATTTTTTTTTTTTTTTTTTTAATGTTTGGCTGTTGAGGGTTTTGAAACATCCCTGATTTGTTTGTTTATAATCTACAGGAGTCTATCAGACACCCCCCCCAAAAAAAAAAAAAAGAAGAAAAAAAAAGGTACAGAGCCTCTTCTTCCTGACGTTCTAGAAGAAGCCTTTTCGAGACAGTGCGGTATAGATATTTTCGGACTATGAGCCGTGTGGATTTGTCAAGGTTCAGGAAGGCCAGCGAACTTCAAAATCAATAAACCCAAGTAGGGAAACATGCAGCTACACTAGACACCTTCTAACCCTAGTTCTCGGCAGTGAATCCAGAGAAGACATGTCAGCCTCGAGGAGGTCAGGTGACTCCTGGACGTGCGCACAGGCGAGCCGGGATGCGCGTGTACCTTGAATCCCGAACTGCGTCTGTATTCTAAGCCAGGCCTGCACTGGTGACTGCCCTCGCCCGTCACGCCCTACTTTCTTGTTTCTGTTCTGAGTTACTCACACATTTTCAAGGCGTCTACTGACCCTTCAAAGCAACGCCGCTGGTGATGAATTGCCTCTCCTTTTCTTCAGATAGCTTATCCATGTTCTTGTCGGTTTGGGACGTGTGGCTTGTCGTGTTGCCCGTGTTCTTCTGCGTGTGCTCGCCTGTGTAAATTTACCTCCTGGGTTTGGGGAAATAAAACTCCTCACATCTCAGATTTCCATCTGCCTGTGGATAATACGTAATACTGTGCTTGTGAACTAGAAACGGCTTTGCATAGTGTCTGCCACGTGGTAAAACCTGTGTAACCTATGCAGCAGCTGCTTACCACTGCTGCAGATAGGAGAAGTGCGGCACCCTGCCCACAGTTACCAAGATTTTTGCCAAGTATTTTCTTGTTGGCAGGGGGCAGAGAGTAATATTACCACAGCTGTGCTAGGCCACCTTTTTAATTCCACTGAGGAAATTTATTTATTTTTTTTAATTGACAGACTTACCACATTAGAATTTTTATTTTTACTTTTCCTTATATTTTTCTACAGCACTCAGGTATTTCCATAACAGCATAAAGCAATCTTTTAAAAAGCAGTCTTGTCCTTGATTCTCCAACCAAGGACCATGCATGGCTATAACCTAGAGACCCTGTCCAGACATAGCCCATGGCTGCTCAATATCAGGGTGGGTTCCCTGGTGAGGGGAACAGGGACTGTCTCTGACATGAACTCAGTGGCTGGCTCTTTGACCTCCTTCCCCCTCCAGGGAGGAGGAGCCTTGCTAGGCCCCAGGGGAGCTGGGGGGGAGGGGGCGGCAAGGCAGCCAGTCCTGATGAGACCTGACAGGCTAGGGTCGATGGAGGGGGAGGGGGACCTCCCCTATCAGTAGACTTGGAGAGGGGCCCGGTTGGGGGAAGAGATGGGGCAGAGAGGGAGGGTGGGATTGGGAGTGAATGAGGGAAGGGCTGCGGCTGGGATGAATAAACTGTAATTAATATTAAAAAATAAAAATTTAATTTAAAAAGAGGTCTTGTCCTATAATATGTTGCTTATCTGTAATAGTTCCCCACATGCCTGTACCACAACAGAGAAAATAATTGCATCGTGATGGACAGAGTAGAAAAGATGTATAGACACACTCACATATTCTATCTGTACCAAAATATACCTTAATTTTTTTATAGAGAATTTAATAAAAATAGTGATAAAATATGTTATGGAAGTGACTTTAAAAATGTGAGATGCTATAGGAATTTCTAATCCTCTTGGCTTAGGAAAAACATTTCTGATTTTAAAACTACATTTCTTAGATGGTTTTGGTGATGCTGAAATAGCACTGCAAATTTATCACATAGTGAGTTATTACTAGCATTTCATAATGGTTAACATGAGAATAATTTGTGTCATGTAAGAAATCTCGCTTAATAGGAAATGCCACAATGATACACAAGTGGATAAATTGCATGAACCATCATCTATAAGCATTTTACAGGCATTTCAGAGTAAATATGACTTTTGTACTTCGTTTTTTAGTAATTTATTTTTTTTATAAATTACACTTTATTCACTTTTTATCCCAGCTGTAGCCTTCTCCCTGATCCCCTCCCAATCCCATCCTCCCTCTCTCATCTCCTCCCATGCTCCTCCTGCTCCTCCTGAAGTCCACTGACAGGGGACCTCCCCTTCCATCTGACCCTACTCTATCAGGTCTCATCAGGACTGGTTACATTGTCCTCCTATGTGGCCTGGTAAGGCTGCTCCTCCATCAAGGGGAGGTGATCAAAGAGCCATCACTGAGTTCATGTCAGAGACAGTCCCTGTTCCCATTACTAGGGCACCCACTCTTTTCTGCCACACACATGTATCTATGGTTGTTTTATATGTCTACACAAAGTCAACAAGTGAGAGAAAGGATGGGTTATTTCACTTAATATAATCTTAGCTTGCAATAATTTCTAGTAAATTTTATGATTTCATCTGCCTTTATAACTGAATACTACTCCATTGTGTTTAATTACTTTGATGAAGGTCTGTAAAGAAGAAATTAATAAATACCTCAAAGATTGCAAAAAATAAACAACAACAACAGCAACTGGAGAATATCAATATACCTAAAGAAAATTTAGTTAAAGGGATAAAGGGAATAAGTAAAACTGTTCAACAACCAATGTGGAAAATATACACAATAAAACACAAACTATGTGAATTTTGGAAATGAAAATTTTAGGAATTAAAATAAAAACTGCAGAGGCAAGCTTCACCAACAGAATACTAGAGATAGAAGAGAAAAATCTCAAGTATTGAAGAAATGATAGAAAAATGGATATATTAAAAAAAGTTAAACCTAAAAAAATTGACACAAAACATCAGGAAATGAGAACAAAATGGAAAAAAAAAACTATGAATAATAACAATAGATGAAGGAGAAGATTCCCAGCTCAAAGGCTTAGAAAAGGTTTTTAACAAAATCATAAAACAAGAAGTTGCCTAGCAAAAGGAAAGAAATGCCTTTAAAGACACAAGAACCATATAAAACAGCAAATGAATTGGAGCAGAAAAAATGTCTCTTGCCACTTAATAATCAAAACACTAAATATACAGAACAATGAAAGAATATTTAAAAAATGTAAATATTAAAAGCTTCAAGAAATAAGACAATGTGTCTTATAAAAGCAGACCTATTAGAATAATATATTTCTTTTCAACAGAAACCCTAAGCATCAGAAGGGCAGGAACAGATGTGCACAGACACTAAGATGTCAGCCTGATCTATAAAACCCAGCGAAACTTCCAACTACCATAGATGGAGAAAAGACAATTACAGGGTAAAGTCAAATATCAGATAAGCAATATCTATTTACAAATATAGCCCTACAAAAGATGCTAAAAGAAAAACTCCTTTGTAAGTAGATTAACTACACTTTTGAAAACAAAGGAAATAAACAATCTCATATCAGCAAAACCAAAAGAAGAAACACATACACACACCACTACCACAACCATAACCATCAAAATGAAATGGTTCTAGCAGATGTTACAGAACATTTCATCTAAACACAAAAATCATAACTTCTTCTCAGCACCCCAATAAACTTTCTGAAAAATTGACGACAAGCTCAGTAACCAAAGCAAGACTCAACAGATGCAAGAACATCTAAATAACTCCCTGCATCTTATAAAACCACTATGGGTTAAAGCTGTGTTTCACAACAGAAGCAACAGACAGCCTTCAAACTTGTGGAAAGTGAACAACACTCTACTAAATGACTACTGGGGCAAGACGAAGGTAAAGATGTATAATTTTTTAATTATCGTTACACTTTATTAACTTTGTATCCCTGCTGTAGCTCCCTTCCTCATCTACCCCAGTCCTACCCTCCCTCTCCTCTCCCATGTCCCTTCCCTAGTCCACGGATAGGTGATGTTCTCCTCCCTTTGTGTCCGCCCCTAGTCTATTGGGTCTCATCAGAACTGTCTGGATCCCGTTTCTCTGTAGGTTAGTAAGGCTACCCAACAAGGGGGAAGTGATCAAAGATCAGGCATCCTACTTCATGCCAGTCTGTTCCTGTTCCCCTTACTAGGAGACTCAGCTGCCCACAGGCTACATCTGAGCAGGGGCTCCATGTCTTCTTCATGTATGATCCTTGGTTGGCGTATTGGTCTCCGTAGTTCCCCCAAGGCCCAGATTTTTTGGTTTTGTTGGTTTCTTTGTGGAACTCCTGTTCCCTCCAGGTCTATCTCCTCCTTCTTCCCTAAGATTCCCTGCACTCTGTACAAAGCTTGGCTGTGAGTCTCAAGCATCTGCTTCTATACCCTGCTGGATAGAGTCTTTCAGAGGCCTTCTGTGGTAGGTTCCTGTCCTGTTCCCTGTTTTCTCCCACTTTAGATGTCTATTTGACCTTCTGAATGAGGATTAAGCATCTTCCTAGGGTCCTCTTTGTTGTTTAATTTCTTCAGGACTACAGATTTTAGGATGTTTATCCTATATTATATGTCTAATATCCATTTATAAGTGAGAATATATCATTTTACATATCATTTTTGTCTTTTTGCATCTGGGTAACCTCACTTAGGATGATCTTTTCCAGTTCTACCTGTTTGCCTGTGTAAATGTATCACAATTTCTGTAACCATTCCTCAGTTGAGGGATGTCCAAGTTATCTCCAGATTTTAGCTATTACGAATAATGCTACATGTACACATAAGGCCATACTGGAAATAACTCAGGGATACCAACAGAAAATCATGGAGACCTTGCTAAAGGAAACATTTCTCAGCAATCTGTGACTCATGCTTCAAAAAAGAATGTAGATAAACTTACAATCATTCTAGCCAATAAAGCTAGAAACAAAACAACAATAGAAACAGAGGTAAGGAAAGAAATTCCAGACTTTTAAAATTCAATAAAAATAAATGTGCATCATACTGAAACTTCTGGGAAACATGAAAGCGGTGCTAAGAAGAAAATTATAGCACCAAGTGCCTAAATTAAAAAATCCGAGAGATCTCCTATCAGCAGGTCAAGGCAGGAAGTAATCTGTCTGAGGGCTAAACACAAAATATAAATGAAAAGCATACAAAGAATCAATGAAATGAAGACTTGGTTCTTTGACAAAATCACGATAGATAAATCCTTATCTGGATAACTTAAAGACAAAGAGAGAATATGGTAGTTCTCAAAATCAGGAACTATTGTGGGGCTTACGCGGACTCCACTTGAGGTTTAATTAAGGCACTGAGGCTTCTATATAGTTGAAAGCTGTGGGCCTTTTGCTGGAGCAGTCAAAAGCTAGCTACTGACTTATCCTGAATTCTCTTGTCATCCCTTCTTGTCTCTTGGTCTCACTGTTTCCATCTCCATCTGTCACCGTTCTGCCTCCTTCTACTTCTCTCTCTGCCACGTGTCCTGTGTGTCTGCATGTGTCCCTACCTGCTGGGAAGTCCCGCCCCTTTACTTCCTACACCAGTTCTAGCCCTCAGCTCTTTATTATAAGAAAACCATATTCTTTTCTGAACCAATTAGCAGGACAATCCCTAGCCGTCTTTCAGGTTGCCCTTTGGCATTGGGGACTGCTTGTCCTTCACCACTGGCAACTTTCTTTTAATATGATAATCTAAGAAATCATATTTTGGGATGATGACGAAGGTCATACATTTAAACAAAATAACAACATGTGATGGCCCATAGAAATAACAATATCAACATTTTCCCACCACTTAGCTTTCTGCCTGCACAGCAATTAACTATTAAAAATACATAGACCTACATTTGTACAATGTGAGAGAAGGTCATTCTAACATCTCCCCCTTTTACTCTAAGAAATGGCCTTGTTTCTAGACATCAATAAACTACATGAAATAAGAATAATTATAAGTACTATCTGGTAAGAATTTATATTTACAATGTCCAGTCCATATGTATTTTGCAACCCTGAAGAAAGTACTAAAGTATCTATCCTACCTTTCTTACAACCATTTAACCTTTTTACATCCTCTAACTTTCAAGAAACAAAAAGGGGGACATTGACAACAGACAACAAAGCAATCCAAAGAATCATTAGGTCATACTTTAAAATCTGTACTCTCTAAAATAAGAAAATATAAAAGAAATACATAATGTTCTTAATAGATACCACTTTTCAAAGCTAAGTCAAGGTCAGATAATCAACTTTATTGTTCTTAATAGATACCACTTTTCAAAGCTAAGTCAAGGTCAGATAATCAACTTTATT
>NW_026596962.1:4984405-5025900 GCF_907164565.1 Psammomys obesus | reverse complement strand
GATACCACTTTTCAAAGCTAAGTCAAGGTCAGATAATCAACTTTATTACATTTATCAATTTTATAGAATATGCAAATTCCATGTATTTTATTGTTTTTTTCTAACTTTGTAGCCATAGTAGTATTGAATCTCTTTAATTACTTTCCTTTAGGAACTGTTATATGCCCATTTCACTTAAGTAATTCTATCACATAGAAGTATTAACCCCATATTCAGTGGGAGACTATTAACATTTCACTTAGTTTAGCTATTCTTCTGTTGTTGATTAGTTAATTTGAATTTTTTTCTTACTGTAAATGATTGTGTTATGATTATAAATATACAAATATCACCTGAAGCTCATTATTCATTATTCTTAAGTTTATGGACTTAGAATTACTATATCACGGAGGCGGGGCAAGATGGCGGCGCCGGGAGGACTCTCATTCTGAGGAGCAGCACAGCAGGATTGGCACAGTGACCAGCAATAAGAACTCGCGGCCATAAAACACAAGTGATTGTGTTTCACAGGTGAGAGGATACCCCACGGTGGGGGATTCAATCAGCTTTAACTCACCCAGCTAAACCGCGGAAGAGATCCCGGTTCCGCCAGGCGCTTGGTCGCCAGCCCAGAGCTACCCGCCAGCGCAATCTGGTCACGGTCCCAGACTGAACTGTGGGCCCACAACACCATAGACTGGATTTCCCAGTCGAGAGATAACCCACGGAGCAGGAAACAATTGGGACCGACCTCAGGTTACCCAGACATCCCCTGGAAAAGACTCGGGTTCTGCGGGTGCCCCAAGAGCCTGCCCGGACCCAGAGCCGGGAGGGACAAAGGCGCCTGCACGGAGCCCTACCTGCGCGCCTGATTCGCTGCCTCAGATAGAACTGTGGGCACCAGGGCACCAGAGCACCAGACTGCATGTCTCTGGCAGGAGGAAACCCCCAGCGGAGGGGGTCAGCAGCTCTAACGCTTAGGACACCCAGCACCAAAACACTTCCTGGACTCATGCAGACTCTAGTGCAGGCAGGAGCGCTGTGCTCTGCCGCCATTACTGAGTTCCCCTAGGGTACTGGGACACACAGCTGCATCCTTAGACCTACAAAAGCCAGAGAGCCATTACAGCAGCCCTCAGATACTGTGCCAAGGATCAACCAGTTATCCCTAGATAGACTGTCAAAACTGTGGGAATCCCTGGTCCTTCAAGAGGGCTGCACCCACAGCATCTGGACCAGAGCAGTGCCTGCAGCCGCCATCCCAGACAGAGACACACAGCTTCTGGTCCAGAGTGAGGCACCCAGCCTGCAGACCAGAGCAGTGCCCCCAGGCTCCAACTCAACCTAGGTGCACATTCTCCAGGTCCAGAGCAGAGCAATCAGCCTTTGGCCCAGAGACTTGCTGAGTGCACCTCCCATTTTCTCAGACAGAACTGTGCGCCCCAGGATAACAGACTGAGTTTCCCTGTTGGGAGAAAACCCCACAGCTAGGGAATCAGCAGTCTCTTCAAGAGGACTGTACATGGAAATTTAGTGGATCAAAGACCTCAACATAAAACCAGATACATTAAATCGGCTAGAAAAAAAAGTGGAAAATACCCTAGAACTCATTGGTACAGGAGAAAACTTACTGAACAGAACACCAACAGCACAGGCTCTAAGAGCAACAATCAATAAATGGGACCTCATGAAATTGAAAAGCTTCTGTAAAGCAAAGGACACCGTCATCAAAACAAAGCAACTGCCTACAGATTGGGAAAGAATCATCACCAAACCTTTGTCTGACAGAGGACTCATATCCAATATATATAAAGAACTAAACAAGCTGAAAAGCAATAATGCAAATCAAAACGACCCTGAGATTTCACCTTACACCCATCAGAATGGCCAAGATGAAAAACTCAAGTGACAACACATGCTGGAGAGGTTGTGGAGAAAGGGGAACCCTTCTCCACTGCTGGTGGGAATGTAAACTTGTACAACCACTCTGGAAATCAATCTGGCGCTTTCTCAGAAAACTAGGAATAGTGCTTCCTCAAGATCCAGCCATACCACTCCTAGGCATATACCCAAAAGAGGCTCAAGTACACAAAAAGGACATTTGCTCAACCATGTTTATAGCAGCTTTATTTGTAATAGCCAGAAGCTGGAAACAACCCAGATGCCCCTCAACTGAAGAATGGATGCAGAAACTGTGGTACATCTATACAATGAAGTATTACTCAGCAATGAAAAATAAGGAAATCATAAAATTTGCAGGTAAATGGTGGGACCTGGAAAGGATCATCCTGAGTGAGTTGTCCCAGAAGCAAAAAGACATGCATGGTATATACTCACTCATATAAACATACAATGTAGAATAAACCCACTAAAATCTGTACATCTAAACCAACTAAAATGAACCCTAACTAAAATGTTCAATCCCCATCCTGAAAGGCAAAGAGGATGGACATCAGAAAAAAAAAGAAACTAGGAAACAACCTCGGAACCTGCTACAGAGGGCCTCTGAAAACCAGAAGAAAACAGGAAACAACCTTGGAACCTGCCACAGAGGGCCTCTGAAAGCTTCTGCAGTATAGACTGTCAAAGCAGATGCTGAGCCTGATGGCCAACTGATGGGCAGAGAGAATGGAATTTTATGTAAGAAGTGGGAAATAGTAAGAGCTGGAGGGAACGAGAACTCCACAAGAAGAGCAACAGAACAAGATAATTTGAACACAGGGAACTTCCCAGAGACTCATACTCCAACCAAGGACTATTCATGGAGATGACCTGGAACCCCTGCACAGATGTAGCCCATGGCAGTTCAGTGTCCAAGTGGGTTACATAGTAATGGGAAGAGGGACTGCCTCTGACATAATCTGATTGGCCTGCTCGTTGATCACTTCCCCCTGAGGGGGGAGCAGCCTTACCAGGCCACAGTAGAGGACAATACAGGCACTTTTGATGAGAACTGATAGACTAAGATCAGAAAGAGGAGAACCTCCCCTATCAGTGGACTTGGGGAGTGGCATGCATGCCGAAAGGGGAGGGAGGGTGGGATCGGGAGGGGAGGAGAGAGGGGCTTATGGGGGGGATACAAAATGAATAAAGTGTAATTAATAAAAAATTTAAAAAAAGAATTACTATATCACATTGTAATTGTTTTTCCTGAGGAACTACAAATCCAATTTCCATCAACAGCTGCTCAAAAGTTTTGATTATTGCATATATTCATCAAATTATATTTTAATATTAGTGAGCATAATGTATGAGAGATCCACATAGCTCAAACACCAATGCCTTCCAACATCCTACTAAATTGTACCAACATGCTGCTCTTCAATTACTTTCATAGCCCAAGGCCCAACGGTTTTCTATTTTCTTTAAAAAAACAACACAACACAAAACAAAAACACATAGTCAACTGTAACATCAATACCCCAGTATTGGTACCAATTTCTGTTCTTGTTGTTTTCCTATTGGTGTGATAAAACAACATGAACAATGCAAGTAACATAAAAGTATTCAGTATTTAGTGTCCATGATGGTAATGGAAAGGTACGGTGGAGCAAAAGTCCTTGGGTCTAACAGCTGAGAGCTCACACTTCCATCCACAAGCACGGGGAGAGGAAGGCACTTTGCGAGCGGCACATTAAGTGAAACCTCCTCTATCAAGGTGATGCTTGTTGCTGCTCTAACTCCTAATGCTTTACATCAGTTCCATCAACAGGGGAACAGATACATGATGTGCCCATGGGCATTTTCACTCCAACCACTACACTCTCTACTTACTCAGAATGAAGAGTACTTGGTCCCCTGCTGATGGAACTGTAAGGGAGGCATTTGGAAATGTGACTTTGTGCAGAGGTCCCGGGAGTTCTTGGTTCCCACCAACTCTTTGCTTGGTTACTCTCATGACTTTTGTCTTTAAACCAGTATTGTGCTGTAGATTTGTGCCACGGCTTTTTTCCAAGAGTCTTCTCTATCTTGTTCATCTTTCAGGTATTCCTCATAGCTGTCAAATGGTGGAAACTACATTTTTTAAACAAATGCTAAATGTAATTATCTTTAGGTTTGGAGTAGGTGTAAGAAGTAAATTTTCTTGAATTATCCTCACCCTTTCTCTTCACGATTCATATTGGCTAGTATGTACTTTGAAGTTTGTAATGAGTTTCTGGTGTTTTTCTATTTGTTCTCTTTTTTGTTAGCTAGTGCTTTACAATACTCTTCTGTTTGACTTTTGATTTGCATCTGTGCTTTTGTGCTTCAATCTCTATGTTCGGATAAGTGAAATTTTCATTTTCTTATCTAAGACCAATACAAAACAAATTGTATTTTCTGAACCTTTAATAGAAAAGATTTGGCATGAATGATTATAACTGTGAATATTTAATCTCCTACAATATAAAGTGAAATGATTCACATTATATTGTATATTCACACTGCATTCCTCTTCATGGATTTGTTTTTAAGATTATGGAACAGAGACAAGCTGATGAATTTAGAGGGCTATCTGATGGAACTAAATAAGTGGCTAAATATTAATACTGTAAAAGTTCAAGTTGAAGCTATTTGAGCTTATGATTTTTCTTTACTGTTGTAAGCAAAGAAAACAAAATAGAATCTACCAATATCTCCTTTCCCGAAGGGACAGTTAAAGAGCATTATATTCAGAAATAGCAATAGAGAATTTTTTCTTTAAATGGATGCTGTGTAGCAAACTGGTAATTACCAGTCTGGAGCTGAGTTAGAGAATCACTGACTATAATAAGATACAATTGAATCCACCTTTGGGAGAAGTATTACCCTAGACCACAAAATCAAAAGCTCTCTAGGCAGAAGTAAACAATCAAGTCACAGATACAGGGATGGGATGCTATGCTCTCAGAATAATGACTTGTGTGCCAAAAATCCTCTGAAGGAGTAACTGTGACCTGCTTAACTGTCTGCTTTTATTGAAACACGTTATTAATGAATGCATCCATGAATTCAAACATCAAGTGTTTATTCTAGTTCCAAATAGTGATATCATTGATCTGAGCTTTTAGTAAGACACAAGTTCACCAAAGGTGCCAAACCATGTCTGTCCCACCTGTCTTTCTTCTCATGACAGTTCTGGGTTTTCTCCATAGTCACTTTCAAAGATAATGTTTAAAATCCTCTCTATCATCCTATATATTGTTCTCAAAAATTAATACCCTTAAAGCAATTAATTCAGTGAAGTTTCAGCAAATACTGAACTGTAGATGGTGGCAAAGAATCTGAATAATTCTTCAAAAGCAGCTGCCTAAGCAAAGAGACATGGTGTACCATACTACAGCCAGCAAGATTGCGGGTGATGTTTGAATCATGAGGTGACATCCAACCAGGTTGTACTACTTGTTGGTTAAGAAGAAACCATCATCGAAAACAAGGGCAGAGAAAATAAAAGCAGTAAATACCAAGAAGTTGTAGTAGAGACCAGGACTTTGAATTGTCAGGCTACTGGTGCATTTTAAAAGTCCTCTGAAAATTTCCATCTAACAATATGAGCATTGCTATATATTTTTAAGTTTTATGGATACTTCAGAAAACTACGTTATGTATTTAAAGCTCTTTTAAAAAGTATATGTTAAAAATTAAACTGAAAATAAGCAGAAAGTATTATGTACAAAGCAAATTATAAATAAAGAACCAGATATATACATTTCACCATCTCTTACTACATGAAACTAATTAGATTTACACACTACAGTATGGAAATCTACAAAACCTACAAGTAAATTCACATGGAAAAGAGTGGACTATAATATCTTATAATATATTATCATATAAATGACATTTAGAAACAGTCCAGGAAATGAAAAATAATATTTTACTATTTTGATTGTAAGAGAATAATTTTAGAAATAACTAATTGTGTCTCCTCGTGGAGGTAATTAGGAAGTTCATATCAAAGTATGTTGCTACAGTGTTGATCTGTGTCAGAATGGAGGAAGCATGTGCTGTTCAAAGCACTGAGAAGGGATGAGAAGGGCCTGGAGGCAGCACCTCTTTAGTGCCTATTACAAAAAATGATCTCCCATTTCATTTTGCATTCCTGTTTCTTCTTGCCACCAGATGACGGACAATTAGTTATTTTTAACATGGCTGACATTTTAAGTTATAATGACCCTACGTGGCTAATCCTTGAGGGGAGCCTACAGGTGTCCAGGCAGGAAAATAAATTGGGAAGAGACGGAATAAAACAACTGCTTAGATCTAATTCGTCAACTTGTACCAAAATTCTAAAGTGTCTGATAGCACTTTGTTTATTCCCCACAAATTTAAACACAGTAGATTTTGAAAAAACAAACAAACAAACAAACAAAAACAAACAGTGATATTATAGAATCCCTGATGCACAAGGTAATATAATTGCATTGGAACTGTTCAGGAGGTACTAGTCATTTCCTCCAGGAAGATGGATTCTAAAGATAGGCTACCGGAGCTAGCATAAGGACCTTGGGAAGCCTCTGGAGAGATCATTTGAGCTACTAACTGCCTCTGGTCTTGGTTGTGGTGGCTTGGGAGAGCCTCTGACTATAAGGGTCATTTGGACTATCTGGTATCTCTGGTCCCGTTTGTGTGAATTTGGGGAGTCCCTGTCTGTAAGAGACATCTCCAGTCCTGGCTGTAGGAGCTTGATATGGCAAGCCCAGAAAATAACACAGAACACTGGATCATTAATCATTTCCAATTTCCAGCTTTTTGCATGAAAGACAATGGTTTTTGTTTGTTTGTTTGTTTACATTTTTCCCAAAGACAATCCTGTGTGCTTAATATTTCTGGTTTCTCTGGTGATCTGTGGGCATAAGGACTTTTGTGGTAGGTTTCCAACAAATTCTAAGATTGTACTAGTTCAATTATTAATGTTATTATTACAAACTACTTATTTGAAGAGTCAAATGCTCCTTTTAAGAAAGATTTGCTTGTCTCCTTTGTATACACTTTAATCCTCCTCTAGACAGGCAGCCTTGTACATACAAGTTGTGTGTGTGATTATGCGAGCTTATTATAAAATTTTGCTTCAACCATATCATAATTGTATGCCCACTGTGTAGCCTGATGTTAATAGATAAATATTTGTATGATCACATATAAAATAAGGAAAGAGTGTTTCACTAAATAAAGTTATACGCACAATTAAAGAAAAGGTGGTGGTCATGAGTTTTAAAGATCAGGTGAGAGGAAAGATGGGAGTTTTTGAGGAAGCAATAGGAGAGGGAGAATTGTGAATTATTATAATCTCAAAAGATAAAGAAATTAACAAAATTGTATACTAAGCTTGGTATTTGTATTTATATACCTTTACAACCAACTTTGTATTAATATTTTTTGAATATTTCTATAAAATATTTGTGAATATTTATTAATTATAGAATCATAAATGATATTTACATAATATGAAGGATACAGTTACAATGTTTTTTAGCATCAAATTAAACAAAACTTTGTACTTAACATTCCTAAACAGCAGTGTTTTCAAAATATGGAAGTCAGGTGTTTAGCACCAAATATTTAGTAGAATGAACATAGTTTTTGACAATTAGATGATAAGCCTAAAATGCAGTGAAGTCTGAAAAAGCAACTACTATCTTTGGAAATGTATTCAAAACCTGAGTCATCCTATTCTTATGTACTGTAATAACCTTAAATGTGGTGACGTGATAAATATTATTAGATGGGATTAGATTAGGTGATTAAAAAATAGAATTTTAAGACACTTCTATAACTCATTCACAGTATACACGGATTAGTTTAAGGGCTGACCTTTTTTTTTGGGGGGGGAGATACAACTTTTATTTTCCTTTTATGTGAAAAGACCTGTGTACTAGATTTTTCTTTCATACATTCCACCATAACATTGTTATGTAAGAACTAGAACAAGTTTATGTCAACAATGATTTGAGCAAGGGCACACAGTCATAGTCAAATTTAATGTGGATTCTTAAATTTGGCTAAAACAGAGCAGGGATCTCTGGTTTACAATAGAATCAGTTAAAATGAGGACTTGAAAGGTGAAATACTCTTGGAAAATGAATCTTAGAAACAATCAAAAATGAGGAAATCATGAAATTTTCAGGCAAATGGTGGGATCTAGAAAAGATCATTCTGAGTGAGGTATCCCAGAAGGATAAAGGCACACATGGTATATACTTACTTATATAGACCTATAAGATACGATAAACATAATGAAATCTGTACTCCTAAAGAAGATAAACAGGAAAGAGGAGCCGGGGTAAGAGGATCAATCCTCCCTTAGGGCTGAACACTTTGTAATCAATTACAGATATGGGGGTTCATTCCTGGGAGGGGTGGACTCTCTTCCCAGATATCATTAGTGGTCTAAGTTCTCTGCATAGAATGCAGTGAAATTTTCCCTCCCACACTAGCATGTGGAGGAGGGCTCCCCTTTCTCCACAACCTCTCCAGCATGTGTTGTTACTTGAGTTTTTCATCTTGGCCATTCTGATGGGTGTAAGGTGAAATCTCAGGGTCGTTTTGATTTGCATTTCTCTAATGGCTAATGAGGATGAGCATTTCTTTAAGTGTTTCTCTGCCATTCGATGTTTCTCTATTGAGAAGTCTCTGTTTAGCTCCGCTCCCCATTTTTTAATTGGATTACTTGGTTTGTTGCTTTGCTGCTTCTTTAGTTCTTTATATATACTGGATATTAGCCCTCTGTCAGATAAAGGGTTGGTGAAGATTCTTTCCCAATCTGTAAGCATTCGTTTTGTTTTGATGACTGTGTCTTTTGCTTTACAGAAGCTTTTCAATTTCATGAGGTCCCATTTATTGATTGTTGCTCTTAGAGCCTGTGCTGTTGGTGTTCTGTTCAGGAAGTTGTCTCCTGTGCCAATGAGTTCTAGGCTGTTCCCCACTTTTTTTTTCCAACTGATTTAGAGTATCTGGTTTTATGTTGAGGTCCTTGATCCACTTCGACTTTAGTTTTGTGCAAGGTGATAAATATGGATCTATTTTCATTTCTCTGCATGTAGACATCCAGTTGGTCCAGCACCATTTGTTGAAGATGCTGTCTTTTTTTCCATTGAATGGATTTGGCTTCTTTGTCAAATATCAAGTATTCATAGGTGTGTGGGTTTATTTCTGGGTCTTCTATGCGGTTCCATTGTTCCTCCTTTCTGTTTCTATGCCAATACCATGTCTTTCATTGCAGCGTTTGAGTTGCTTGTGTAAGCAAGGCAAATCTTACTTTGGAGTAAAAGATGCTCTACTTGAGGTGTTAAATTAATTTTAATAAAGCCTGCCATTATAAAAAGAAAAAGAATGATTAATGGAATCCATAATTCATGCTTTAGTTTTGTATAAGTAATCTATTTATCTGCAAATAAATCAAAGGCTAATTTGTAATTACAAAAATATTAAGAAAATTCACCTTTTCCAAGAAAGCCAGAAAGGTGTATTAACTTCTGACTCATCTCTCTTCTTTCTGTGGTGTAGATGAATCTTCATGTAAATTGTTGATATATGGATGGGATGATGTCTTTCAGATTTATACGTTTTCTTTATTTTTCCTCTTTTTTAAATTTTTTATTTAAATTTTATTAATTATACTTTATTCATTTTGTATCTCCCCATAAGCCTCTCCCCTCCTCCCCTCCCGGTCCAACCCTCTCCCCCCCCCTTCTGAATGCATGCCCTTCCCCAAGTCCACTGAGAGGGGAGGTCCTCCTCTCCTTCTTTCTGATCTTAGTCTATCAGTTCTCATCAGAAGTGGCTGCATTGTCAGGGCTCTAGGTTATCTCCACAGATAGTCTTTGGTTGGAGTATGAGTCTCTGGGAAGTTCCCTGTGTTCAAATTTTCTTGTTCTGTTGCTCACCTTGTGGAGTTCCTGTCCTCTCCAGCTCTTACTATTTCCCACTTCTTACACAGAATTCCATTCATTCTGCCGGACAGGTGGCCATCAGGCTCAGCATCTGCTTTAACAGTCTGCACGGCAGAAGCTTTCAGAGGCCCTCTGTAGCAGGTTCCTAGGTTGTTTTCTGTTTTCTTTTTCTTCTGATGTCCATCCTCTTTGCCTTTCAGGATGGGGATTGAACAGTTTAGCTAGGTTTCTCTCTTTTGCTTAGTTTGTTTAGATGTACAGAAGCTGGAAACAGCCCAGATGCCCCTCAACTGAAGAATGGATGCAGAAACTGTGGTACATCTATACAATGGAATATTACTCAGCAATGAAAAATAAGGAAATCATGAAATTTGCTGGTAGATGGTGGGACCTGGAAAGGATCATCCTGAGTGAGTTGACCCAGAAGCAAAAAGACACACACGGTATATACTCACTCATATAAACATACAACATAGAATAAACCCACTAAAATCTGTACATTTTTCATCTTTTTTAAGAATATCCTTTTTATTTTAGTATAAAAATTAAGTATCTATTGAAAAGAAAATATGGAACTGTACTGATCTACTACACTTTAATAAACACACTAGAAAAGAAACTTTCAAAGGCAGAATAACAAAACCCACAGAGAATGAGCTAGTCACTTTCAATTCAAGTGTTTTTTAGGACAAAGATGTTTTCAGATTTACAGCTTAATTTCTGCCATACAGCAATCCATCTACATACTTGTCAAAATACACAGACACCCTCAATTTACTTCAAGTTTTATTTTCTTCATCTTATATTATATCACAAATCAAAAGTTTGCAGAATAGTTTTGATTAATGTATGGCTCAATAGAAGCTGTTTCCTGTTTTATGTTATGCAGTAATTAAGCATAGTATAAAGTGATAGCACATTAAACAACATTCCTAAACGAATTCAATTCCATTAACAAGATCCATTAGAGAAACACAGTCACCTACCAATCAATAATTTGTGTCAGTTTCAGTAATTGCTGTTTGTGCATAATTGTGCGGCCTTTTGTTGCAGCACTTGAATTGCTTGTAGGCAAGGCAAGTCTTACTTTGGAACAAAAAGTAGTCTAAATGTGGAGTTAAATCGATTAAAATAGAGCCTGCCATTCTAAAGAAAATCATTTAGTTCACGAAATCCACAATTCATGATTTAATGTTGTATGAATAATCTATCTGCAAATAATCAAAGGCTAATTTGTAACTACAAAATACTAAGAAAAGTTCACCTTTTCTAGCGTGGCAATTCACAATTATTCCACAGAATTATTGTGTGTGATTCACAAACACACACACACACCCCCCTACACACATACACATACAGCACATGTACATACTAACAAGAGGTTCTTAAAGTATGTACTTTCCAAAAACTAATTTAGCATTTTGATCAATAAAATCTAACCCAAGAAATATTTGAGCTTATCTTCTCCTTTCCCTATTGTTTACAAACCTGGAGCCTTCCATACACATAGAAAGCACTCTGAGCTCAGCAGCCTCCATTAGCATTTGTCAGTGTGTCTCACTGTTGGTAAAGAAAATGTACTTTATTTAAAACAGTCATGACTGCTAATAATATTTTCATCATCTTCTATTGTTTAAACATAAAGATAGCATCCAATTATATCAACACTCTGCTTGTCCCCTCTTGTTCATGCTTGAATTCTGTTGCCATGGTAACAGAATTAGAAGTCAACACCTTCCAGAAGGGAGTAAGACACAAGAAATCTATCCTCATTAGTGGGCGTCATTCCAACAAGGGCTTTGGGGAGTAATCATGTCTTACCCTTTCCACTTCTTCACATGGCGGTGCAACTGTTAGACTCATCAGGCACAGACAACGTGAGGCTGGGTTTTCTAGCCTCCCAAAACATACCACCATGTATATCCAATTATTAGAAATCACTAGACTCTGTAGTATTGTTTTGCAGAAGCACAAACAATGTGACAATCTTGCTTTTTAAGAATTTGAAGTTTAGACTACCAGTGTAATCTTGATATCCAATTAACATTTTATCTATTGAAAATAAAATTATTAATATTTCATTCAGACAAGATGATCAACAATTTGCATAAATGTGATTCATATATGCTTGTTTCATGTTTGAAAGGAAAGAAAATTTTTATTGATAAAAATTAAAATGTATTGTGTCAATATCCAAAATACTTAAAAGAGAATGATTGATTTATGAAGTTATTGCTCTTAAATTGAGGATGTTTTAGCTGACACACATTTGTTTGTTTTTGTTATTTCTTATGTATTCATTGACTCTGAAATAGGGTTTCATATAACTCAGACCGGCCTCTACATATTCTCCTATAGCAGACTGTTATTGCCAACATTGCCAACACGACAGGATTTAAAATTACTTAGTACATAAGCCCTGGACACAGCAAAGTGGAAATTTAATAATTTCCACTATAACAAATTAATAATATTATCCAATTATATATGTGAGAGAAAAGTATATATGTATATGAGAGAAAAACAAAACATCCCAATACAAGTGTTTTCTGTAAACTGTCAGATTATGAGATTTTGTCATAATACACGTTTTCTCTTGCATTTGTATGAATTTTTGTTTTTTTCTAAAAGAAGCATGCTGATCAATGGAACCAAATTGGAGACCAGTATAAAAATCCACAAATTTATGGACACCTGATCTTTTATAAAGAAGCCAGAAATACACAGTGGAAAAAAAAAAAAGACAGCATCTTCAACAAATAGTGCTGGTGAAACTGAATGGCTGCATGTAGAAGAGTTAAAATATACCCATGACTATCATCCCTCACAAAACTTAACTGCAAATGGATCAAAGACATCAACATGAAATGAGGAACACTGAATCTTATAGAATAGAAAATGGGGAATAGCTTTGAACTATTGGTACAAGGGAAGGCCTTTTAAACAGAACACCAATGATTCAGGAAGTAATATCAATAACTAATAAATAGAAATGTATAAAAGTGAAATCTGGCACTTTCTCAGACAACTAGGAATAGCGCTTCCTCAAGATCCAGCCATACCACTCCTAGGCATATATCCAAAAGAGGCTCAAGTACATAAAACGGACATTTGCTCAACCATGTTTGTAGCAGCTTTATTTGTAATAGCCAGAAGCTGGAAACAACCCAGATGCCCCTCAACTGAAGAATGGATGCAGAAACTGTGGTACATCTATACAATGGAGTATTACTCAGCAATGAAAAATAAGGAAATCATAAAATTTGCAGGTAAATGGTGGGACCTGGAAAGGATCATCCTGAGTTGTCCCAGAAGCAAAAAGACGCACATGGTATATACTCATTCATATAAACATACAACATAGGATAAACTCACTAAAATCTGTACATCTAAACAAACTAGGCAAAAGAGAGGACCCTAAGTAAAATGTTCAATCCCCATCCTGAAAGGCAAAGAGGATGGACATCAGAAGAAGAAGAAAACAGGAAACAACCTAGGAACCTGCCACAGAGGGCCTCTGAAAGCCTCTGCCCTGCAGAGTATCAAAGCAGATGCTGAGCCTGATGGCCAACTGTCGGGCAGAGTGAATGGAATTTTATGTAAGAAGTGGGAAATAGCAAGAGCTGGAGAGGACAGGAACTCCACAAGGTGAGCAACAGAACAAGAAAATTTGAACACAGGGAACTTCCCAGAGACTCATACTTCAACCAAGGACTATTCATGGAGATGACCTGGAACCCCTGCACAGATGTAGCCCATGGCAGTTCAGTGTCCAAGTGGGTTACATAGTAATGGGAAGAGGGACATAATCTGATTAGCCTACTCTTTGATCACCTCCTCCTGAGGGGGGAGCAGCCTTACCAGGCCACAGAATATGACAATGCAGCCACTTCTGATGAGAACTGATAGACTAAGATCAGAAAGAAGGAGAGGAGAACCTCCCCTATCAGTGGACTTGGGGAGGGGCATGCCTGCAGAAAGGATAGGGAGGGTGGGATCGGGAGGGGAGGAGGGAGGGACTTATGGGGGGATACACACTGAATAAAGTGTAATTAATAAAAGTTAAAAAAGTGAAATATTCTGAAATGCAAAGAGCATCGTTATGTTATTCAGATAATGCAGTAGCCTAAAAAACAGGAAAATATTTTTACCAACTCAATTATCCAATAGAATAGTAATTTCCAAAATATGTAGAACTCAAGAAAATTAATATGAACAAAACCAAACAACCCAATTTAAAATGTGGCACAGATCTGAACAAAGAATTCTAAGTAGAGAAAACTCAAATGTCTGGAAAACATGTAAAGAAATCTTCAAAGTCCTTGGCTCTCATGGAAATGCAAATCAGAAACTACTTTGAGATTCCATTTTACACCCTTCAGGAAGGCAACGATCAAAACAACAAGTTACAGTTCATTTTGGCAATGATGTAGAGCAAGAGGAACCCCCCTCCATTGCTGGTGGGAGTGTAAGGCCAATATAGAAATCAATGGCTGTTCCTCAGAAAGATGGGAATTGATCTCGCTCAAGAGCCATATTGCTTTTGAGCATAAAAGCAATACTGCTTTTGAGCATATAACCAAAGGGTGCTTCATTCTGCCACAAGAACACTTGCTCAAACATGTCCATTGCTGCTATATTCATAATAGCCAGAAAATAAAAAAAACCCTCTATGTCCATTAACAGAAGAATAATTTTAAAATGGTATGTTTAAACAATAGATATTTATTCAACTATTAATATATGATGTACTGAAATATGCAAGCAAATGGTATAACTGAAAAAGAATCATCTTGTTTGAGGTAACCATATACACAAAAAAATAAGATGGTATGTATAAACTTATACATGGATTTTTAGGTATTAGCAATTTAATAAATAACCAACCTACAGTCTGTAGGGATGGGAGGAGGGAACATAGATTTCCTGGGAGGGAGAAATAGGATGATTTTCTTTTCTTTTTTTTTTTTTTTTACAAAAAAACATCTGTTTATTTCAGAGATTATTTTTTTAATTTTTATTTTTTCTTATTACTTACATTTTATTAACTCTGTATCCCAGCTGTATCCCGCTTCCTCATTCCCTCCCACTCCCACCCTCCCTCCCTCATTTCCACCCTGCTCCTTTCCAAGTCCACTCATGGGGGGGATCTACTCACCATTCATCTGACCCTGTTTTATCAGGTATCTTCAGGACTGACTGCAAATTCCTCCTCTGTGGCCTAACAGGACTGTTCCTCCAAGGGTAGAGAGGAACGTTCAAGAGTGGGGCAGGAAAGTGGGATTACGTGGAAAGGGGAGAGGATATGGGACTGAGGGAAAAAATGAGAGATGTAGCTAGAACTGAAGGTTATTTTCAGGGTGGTTTTGGAAACCTAGTGCAATGGAAGCTTTCTGTAATATATAAAGGTGATCATATATGAAGTCTCCCAACAAGGAAGAAGATGAAATCCCAAATGACTATTTTTGTCACCAAATAAAGCTAGCAAAATGAGGACTGTGTTTCATCCAAGTGAGCTGTTGGTTAAAAAGATCCTATGGAAATCCCCCAAACCCAGGCTTATAATCAAAACAATAGGTTGCTCACCATGAACAAATAGCAAGGCCCCCCACAATACCCACACAACTCACTGAATGGAGGGAGGGCAAGCTGTTACCTACATAGAGCCTTCACTCTCATGTTCTAGTGTCTATGACTACCAAAGGTTCTCTGCAGGCTATCAAAAAATAAATGTAAATACCAACCCAACCACAAAGCTTTGACCTACAACAGTGGCTCAAAATTTGTGGTGTAGTCAGCTGATGTTTGCTTTGAATTAAGAATCACTTCATGAGACGGAATCCATATCTGATACTGCTTAAGTGAACAAAACTCAGAGACAGCCCAAAGACATAGGGTAAAAGCAGATACAACTGTTCAAAACAAACAAACAAATACGATAAAATGGCATATGCCCCTAAGTTGGTACCTTATTCGGCAGTCATCACAGAGGCTATTATTATTATTATTATTATTATCATTATTATTTTATTTATTTATTGTTTTTTTTTTTGCAGCAGACAGTAAAAATACAGTGACCCCACAGCCAGAAATTATGCAGGGAGAGAGATCTTGGAACACACTTTCCTAAATGAGATGACTTCATAAAATCCTTTCCCTAATGCTCAGGGAATCTCAAAGAAGAGGAGTGAGAAGGAGTCAGGGAACAGAGGGGCCAGAGGACACCAGGAGAACAAAGCCTTAGTTGTTTAGAAAACAACTAAGCAATGCTCATACAAACTCACAGAGATCAAAGCAGTGATCACAAAGTCTGCACTGGTCTCCACCTGGTCCTCTGCACATGTGTTACTGACTTTAGTTTACTGTTTATGGAAATCCTGAAGGTATGCCTGAGTGGTTCTCTGGATCTTGTGCCTTCTCTTGGGGCTCTTTTATTTTTCCTGTTGGCTTGTTGTATTCAACTCATAATGATTTTTTTTTTGTATTATAATTTATTTTGTCACACTTTGGTCATAGCTCTTAGAAGCTTGTTCCTTTCTAAGGAGAGACAGAAAGAGAGCAGCTCATGATTTGAGAGGGTGGTGAGAAGCAAGAAGAGTAGAGGTCAGGGAAATTGTTCTAGATTTTACCATATGAGAAGAGAATCTATGTTCAATAAAAAGACAATAAACCCTTTTTTCTAGTTAAACTCTATAACCCAAAGTAGATTTCCTTCAAGACCTGGTATTC
The DNA here is from genome assembly GCF_907164565.1 of Psammomys obesus. Classification (NCBI taxonomy): domain Eukaryota; kingdom Metazoa; phylum Chordata; class Mammalia; order Rodentia; family Muridae; genus Psammomys; species Psammomys obesus. Next base: position 5,009,341 of record NW_026596962.1, on the reverse strand, counting down.
ATGACTTACAGTTATGTTACCACACATAATGAACTGCCATAAGCAACACTGGTCAGAAACATACCAAGAAATATTAGGAAAATATCTCTAGTGTTACTGGATAATTATATTTCTTAGTAAAGACAATAGTTTCCTCTATATTCCACGTTCCTCATACTCTGTCTAGCTGGAAAGGAGAGGACTACTCATCTCAGGCCTGAGAACTCACTGTACCTTATTCTTTTGACTCTAGCAATATTTAACATTTACTATACAATTAATCAATGACAAACCTATTCTAAATGTTTAAAAAATTTATTTTCCTATTTTTGGTTTTGAGCTTAGCCTTTAACAGCTGAGCCATCTGGGTCTTCTGTGAGACTGTATCTCCAACCAAGGACCATGTATGGATATAACCTAGAACCCCTGCTGTGTTGTAGCCCATGGTATTTCAGTATCCAAGTAGGTACCCTAGTAAGGGGAATAGGGAAGTCAATGGCTGGCTCTTTGACCCCCTCTTTTGCCCCGGAGGAAGGAGCAGCCTTGCTAGGCCACAGAGGAGGACTTTGCAGCCAGGCCTGAAGATACTTGATAAGCTACGGTCAGATGAAAGGGGAGGAGGTCTTCTCCTATCAGTGAACTTGGAAATGAGGGAGGGAGGGTGAGATTGGGAGGGAATGAGGGAGCCAGATACAGCTGGGATACAAAGTTGTTAAACTGTAATTAATATAAAAAAAGAAAATTTAATTTTAAAACAGTTATTTTTGATTTTTAATTCATCCAGTTGGTTTTGTATAAAATAAATTTTTTATGTGGGTCTAAGGCAATACTATTCTATAATGTGTATAAAGTTATATCATTCTATTTGATAGAGTTAAACCAACATTTCTTTGGTTTGTGTCTATGGTTATTTCAGTAATAAATCTACGTGTTTTTTTTTAAGCTAAGAAAATAATTTAGCAGTTCATAAATCAAATTTATGTCTTCCATTTCACATTTTTCTATTTTTAATGCCAAATATTTTCAATATGTGTTAATTCATTAGTTAAATATTGTTTATAAAACTTGGATCTGACAGTACAAAACTGAATGAATATTACCATGTCAAGTACTGGTTTTCTAATCTTGTAGGGGCCAATAATAGAGAATTCACAACTTTCTGCAAAATTACAGTAGTGGAAACAGAAGGCCTTAAGTGAAGAATCAATGCATCAAGAAGAAGATTGTTTCAGGACTAAACTGCATATTTTTCTTAAGATTAGGTTTTTACAATAAAGAAAAAAAAAAGTCCCCTCCAAATTATAGTGGGAAATTACGTTAAGAAACACCATGTTTTAAATTCTGTGGTAATTTCATATATGTATACATTGAAATATAAACATATCAATCTTCCATTTCCTCTTTAAGCTCACCATAAAGTTTCCCCTGCATGCTCAACTCTCAATATCACGTCATTATCATTGTTTGTTCCTCCTCTTCTTTATCCTTCTAGTCATTTTCTCTGTCTTCATTTAAAAAACAAGCACTAAGTCCTTTGAGAAATGCACGTTTGTGCACAGGTGTGATGTCATCTAGTGGAGTAGAGGAAAACTGTGTCAGGAATCAAAGACACAGTTCTAAGATGAAGACACATGTTGCTTACTATAAGATAAATGTTTTCACCAGAACTAATACCATGTGAATTGCCTTATCAGTATGCAGACATGCAGAGCTTTGATGGGATAGAAACACTTGCAGAGGATCATGGGAAGGAAAGTGACTGCATATAAATTACATTTGTCAATTCCGTGGAGGACATCCCTCCCTCCTCTGTGGCTGCGTGGTAACAGGTGTGTGGTAAAGAGCAGACCTACCTATAATGTGCACTTAGGGTCCGTGCTGACCGTATGCTGGCTGGTTAAGTAGTGGGCAGGGCAGTGCTCTGTTTGTGTTGTTTTTCTCTGAGAACCTGCATCTGTGACCCTGAGGACTGAACCAGAGTGGATGCCTGGCTGACAGTCGCCCTGAGCACAGGTCATTCTTCCCATTGTACGTGCACCTCGGTTAGCTTTTGCTTTTCACTGTAGGTCCTCTAAACCCTGTCAGTTATGCTTTCAAACCACAGCCAGTCAGCCTACCAAGAACTGCACAGAATCAATGTTGCCCTAGAATCCTGGCCAAGTTTTTGCCAGTGACCATTGCAGGCTGGGGTCTGGAACCCGAGAGCAGATATGTGGTGTCAGCGAACGTGAGGAAGCTGGCCACTGGTGACTTTCAAGCAAGTGGCCACGAATAGCTCCAGCCATGTTTGTTTACACAATCTCAATCCTGCTCCCCTGTATTTTACTTTTTTAACTTCCAGGATGGTGTTTGTTATTTTTTTTGTTTATTTATTTATTAAAATTTATTCACTTTGTATCCTAGCTGTAGCCCCCTCCTTCATCTCCTCCCATTCCTTCTGTCCCTCATCTCCTCCCATGCCCTTCTCCAAGTCCACTGATAAGGAAGGTCCTTCTCCCCTTCCATCTGACCCTAGCCTATCAGGTCTCATCGGGACTGGCTACATTGTCCTCCTCCATGGCCTGGTAAAGCTGCTCCTCCCTCAGTGGAAAGTGATCAAAGAGCCAGCCACTGAGTTCATGGCAGAGACAGTACCTGTGTCCCTTACTAGGGAACACACTTGGAGACTGAGCTGCCATGGGCTACATCTGAGCAGGGGTTCTAGCTTATCTCCATGCATGGTCCTTGGTTGGAGTATTAGTCTCAGGAAAGACCCCTGTGCCCAGATATTTTGGTTTTGTTGCTCTCCTTCTGGAGCTCCAGTCCCCTCCAGGTCTTTTTGTCTCCCCCTTCTTTCATAAGATTCCCTGCACTCTGTCCAAAGTTTGGCTGTGAGTCTCAGCAGCTACTTCAATACCCTGCTGGGAAGGGTCTTTCGAGGCCTCTATGGTAGGCTCCTGTTCTGTTCCCAGTGTTACCACATTCACTGGCAGCTGGGTATGTGCTCATGTCCACAGGACAGGCCTGGCTAGACATTTATTTTTGGTTGCCGAAATTGTGCTTTTTAGTGCAAAATAAGGTTGATGTGTGTAATTGACCCAGCAGGAGGGGGAAAGGAGAAAGGGCAATTATTGGAGCCTTTTGTAATGAAGAGGCCCTTTTAGATGATGATGTTATGATTTCTTTATCATAAATATAAAAAAATTAGTGGCCTGCAGACACTGCATGGCCACGGCCACATGATGAGCAGGAAAATTCATGTAACCAAATATAGCACCAAAATGTTTCCTGTGTCAAGAACTGGTATTGTACACAGCCTCTTAATGTCACCTCTGAGTCAATGGCTTCATAGAGCCTCTCAGGACATTTTAAAAGGTGCTTTATTGATGTTATACATCTTCTCCAATGCTCTGTGAAAAGGGCTCAATATTTATAATTTTTTAGGCCTCAAAGGGCAACTTGAAGTTCACAGTAGTATTGTAGACAGAACTCACTGTGTAGGCAAGGAGCTAATTTTCATCTATTCTTTCCATTATAAGTAACATCACTACAATAGCAACTTATTCATCACCTGCTAATTGAATCTCTCTGACTGTTCTTGTTCTGGGCTATCTTCATAATCAGGACAGATAAATATGTAACCTGTTCATAAATGATCAAAGACTGCAACTATAAATGCTAATTTCTGTTTCCTTAGAAAGGTTCTATGATAATACTGGCATCTACTTCATTGCTGAAAGCTAACTTTGCATATGACCAACAAAAATGTTTGGGTTACATCTGCAATTTGTGAGCCTGTAAACAGTGCCTTTAACACAGAATAGAAACCTTTTATATGGAGGCTCACATTGCTAAGTCTTACACACGATTATAAGATTTATGATAGCTTTCATGGTTTTCTTTTCTGTTTCTGGCATCCAATTTAGCATATTACCTTTGTAAGAAAACTAGCTTGAATTGTGAATATGACTTAAACAATAAAAGCTAAGGATCCAGAGTGCTCCTGCCTTCTTGTCCATCAATATGCCAAAGTACACATATTGAACTGTAGCTTCATGCATTTAGGTAGACATAGGTTCACTTGAAGTTCATAAAGAATACAAAAAGCCTTCCTGGCAAATTTGGATGTTAGTAAATTGTGAAGTATTGGCTGACACAGTGACAGAAAATTGGAACAAAGAGCACACTGCTACATCTTTATTATACTGAAGAAGAAACAAGATTCTAAATCTGCTAGAAATGGCTTTTCAGAGCTCAAGTTTAATTACAAATCAAATGCTAAAACTCTGTAAATTATTTTCAGAATGACAATTAATGTAACTATTCTAAAATTACTAACAACTTTATATTAATATATATTCATTGGGGAAAATGTTTAACAGCAGTTAGACAGTCTGGAATATGGCTCAGAGTCTACAATCACAGAGGTTTGTTGTATCCAGCCACTTTGCTGAAGGTGTTTATCAGCTTAAGGAGATCTCTGGTTGAATTTTGGGGGTCACTCATGTATACTATCATATGGAAATAGTGATACTTTGACTACTTCCTTTCTGATTTGTATCCCTTTGATATCCTTTAGTTGTCTTATTGCTCCAGCTAGGACTTCAAGTACTATGTTGAAGAGATATGGAGAGAGTGGGCAGCCTTGCCTTGTCTCTGATTTCAGTGGGATTTCTTTAAGTTTCTCTCAGTTTAGTTTGATGTTGTCTATAGGCTTGCTGTATATTGTTTAGGTATGTGCCTTGTATCCCTGATCTCTCCAAGACTGTAAACATGGGTTTTAGATTTTGTCAGATGCTTTTTCAGCACCTAAGGAGATGATCATGTGAATTTTCTCCTTCACTTTGTTGACATGGTGGATTACATTGATGGATTTCTATATATTGAACCACCCTTGTATGCCTGGTATGAAGCCTACTTGATCATGGTGGATGATATCTTTTTATGTGTTTTTGAATTCAATTTGCAAGTATTTTTTGAGTATTTTTGCATCAATGTTCATAAGAGAGATAGCTCTGAAATTCTTTTTGTTGGGTCTTTGTGAGGTATGGGTATCAAGGTGATTGTGGCTTCATGGAATCTGTTTCTATTTTGTGGAATAGTTTGAAGAGAATTGGAGTTAGCTCTTCTCTGAAGGTCTGGCTGAAACCATCTGGCCCTGAGCTTTTTTTTTTTTTTTTTTTTTTTCTTTTTGGAAGGGAGACTTTTGATGACTAGAAATATAAGAAAATTCAGCATTGCTGTAGAATAACTAATAAACTTGTACAATTCAGTAACTTTTCTATACCATGAAAACAATCAAATAAAGATGGAAATAATGTCCTGGTGTGGGAGTAAAGGAGCTTGGAGAGAGGAATAGAATGATAGGAGTGATTTGATGGGAGACATTGCAACATGGTGACTGGGAGTTTAATTAGGGAGAGATGAATAGAGGTCTAGAGGGGAAAAAATAATACAACAGTAAACATGTCTGAAAAAGTCACAAGGAATCTATTAACTACCTGAATATAATCAAAGTCTATAATATATGCAAACCTGTGTATAAATAGAAAACATAAACAAACACACACATACACATACACACACATATATTTTAAGGGTAATTTCTCATCACGCTGACAATGTATCTTCCAAGAGATAAAGAACACCTAACAAAACTCCTGACACCAGGCATGAGAAATTCTCTTTTGAGTGGTTTCTCAGAGTTAAAAGAATCCTAACACATGATAGACTATTGTTATTCTCCATCGGTGGCCTTCCAGAATTGGAAGGAAAATCTGTATTGCTGAAAAGAACATGCACTCAGACAAAGAACCCAGAAGTCTCTGAGTTGAAACTGACTTAAATGCCTCTTCTCTGAAGAGTAGCTCTGATGGTACCAGGAGCTCCCATGCAAGCTCTCAAAGGACAGTGACTAACAGCTCTGTCGTGTATGTAGGGTCCTTTCAATAAGAGGGAAACCAAACAGTGCCAGGGTCCCAGGACTAGTTAAGTCACAGCTCTCAGAGAAGAACCCACACCCACCACTTGATTAAGCCAGACTAATCTCTAGAAGAATCTACGATATTTCTCCACAGACACGCCCCTAATCAAGGAAAGTTCTCCCTGACACAAGTTGGAACCATTAAAAATATCAACATGCAATTGGTTGTAAAATAGCAAATGATCAGCCTTGGGAAAAAAATTCAAGTAATATTATGCAGACTCAGCAGGTTAAGGGATATGTATGTATACACAAGTACATAAATGCATATTACATCAATTAATGAAAATTGAGGGCATGAATTTGAAAGGAAGCAAGAATGTATATATGGGAGGTTGAAGTGAGGCAAGGGGCAAGGTAATGATGTAATCACATTATAATCTCAAGAATAAAGGAAATAATAAAAAAAGATAATGTGTCATATTTGAAGACAAAATGCAGTATTTCTCACCACTTTTAAAATAAAATCATGAGAAGAAGGTGTCATGAAAAGCAAGTGCTTTGCAGGCATGTTAGCATCATACATTCTTAGTGTGGATTAGGGTTAGATGCTAAAGTGTGCCCAGCTTTGATCTGTCTTTAACACTAATGTTGAAATGAGGAAATGTATAGTAAAATTGCCTATTTAAATGTATAATTTTTATTAATATATTTATTTATTGGTACTGTTTATAAAATCATTTTCAAGTGAATATTGCAAGTGATCTATAAATAGATTTCTGTACTCCAGCCAAGGACCACTCATGGAGATGGCCTGGAACTCCTGCACAGATGTAGCCTATGCAGTTCAGTGTCCAAGTGGCCTCCAAAATAATGGGGACAGGGACTGTCTCTGACATAAACTGATTGGCCTGCTCTCTGATCACCTCCCCCCGAGGTGGGATCAGCCTTACCAGGCCACAGAAGAAGACAATGCAGCCACTCCTGATGAGACCTGATTGACTAGGATCAGAGGGAAGGGGAGGAGGACCTCTCCTATCAGTGGACTGGGAAAGGGACTCCTGTTGGGAAAATGGAGGGTGGAATTGGGAGGGGAGGAGGGGGGAGGTACAGGGGGGATACAAAGTGAATAAAGTGTAATTAATGAAAATAAAAATAATTAAAATAAATAATAAAAAGGAAAAATATTAAAAAAGAAACACAGTAAATACAACTTCAATGGAAAAACATTTACTAATTAAAATCATAAAATAGTATTTTAAATAGATAAGAGCCTGCCTTTTTGACATGCTGAGCACCTTACCAAAAACAGCATTGAAATTTATAATTCTTTTCTTCACTTTAACCATGGGTTATAACATCATAATATTTTCCCTGTGTGGTCAATATCACATTATAAGCATTCCTTTTCTTGCTTTCTTAATTATGGTATTGTAATATAGATTAAAGCAACTGAGTGTCATAGAATTAAATGCAGTTACATGTATGATGATGAAATGGATTTTATTTTATATTTTATTTTGTTAGAGTCGGTGAGTGCAGGTGCCTGTGGCTTTCAGAAGAGGGCGTCAGATTCCCTGGAACTCTAAACAGTGGCAGTTAAGAGTCATCTGCACACTTTAATGACTGAGAACTAACTACCCTCTGAAAATATGTTTAAACTGATAATGATTTTTTTCTCAGCTAGGGGTTAATAAACTTCATGCTACATGCAATGATTACAACTGTATAACTTCAAAGAAACTATGAACGCGCTGACATTTCTTGAAGGGTGGACTTTAACCATAACTGTAAATGCCGCCATGCTGCTTCTGGGAAAGCCCTGGGAGGTAGCTGACGATTCATTTTAGTGACTCCTCACTCACGTGAGTATCATCTTGAACTATCTTTGTCTATGAAATGCATGAGGTAGATTATAAGTCTATGAAACAAAAATAAATAAACAAAATTAAAAGGACAAGTGAAAAAAGAAGAGTGATAAAGGGTTTTGGAGCAGTTGCCACATACTGCGATCAGGATCCCTGAAAACAAGTTTACAAAACGTCTTAGTATCTTGCAATTACTCTCAACTGTGCCGACAAGAGGTTAAGTTTAATATGCAAACTCTATTAAATGAAAACCACTCTCAAGCAGAATGCTGGTGATTTAGTGCAAAGGGGCCCAGAGAAAATAACACATCCTGGACATTTATTTGAGTAAGCAGGTGTGAAAACCACCTCAGGGAGGGCGGTGTCGGCGTGCAGCCTCCGCGCAGTGGTAATTATGCCTTCTTCCCCTCAGGGCTTACTTGTTTATTTGTCTATTGGTCTTTGCTTGAACTTTTTAAATTAAAATTTTGATGAAAAGAAAGTTCCTGCCTTAATATCATACTTGGAAATCCTGAAAAGGCCCCCAGAGAACAACTTTAAGGTTTTATGAAGATATATTTTAGTAAGATTTATTTTTATTATGCATTTCACTTTTCTTTTTATTCTGCCCTGGTTAGGAAAAAAATTAATTTAGAAAATTAAGTAAGTGGCCCCCAATGTCTCCCAAATTGTTTTCATTGTACTTTGTACAAATTAAATCTGAAGCACCAAACTGTGCTGGTGACTTGTCACGTTTAAAGATCAGCAAGAGCTAGAAGGATATAACCATTTTTGCCTCTCGTTGAAAATAACTAGTCCATTAATTATTTAAGAATAACTTTCAATTTATTATCAAAGTTTTTATTCTTATACATAAAATTATTATATAATGAAAAGAGCATTCTGACAGAATATAAAGTTACTTATGTGCAAATTTACACAAACATATTACTTGTTTCCTTACACATGCAAATACATTAAAATTAGGCACAAACTTTGAACAGAGGATACATGTTCATAAACATGCAAATTCCTCAATTATGGTGAATGATCATTGGCTATAAGAACTTTTGGTAGGTTGGTAACTTGGTGTTCAGAGTTCTGGGTCACTCTGGTATTTAATCAAGCATTCCAAGGGTTAACATTTTTTTAATTTTTAATGTTGTTACTACAATGCATTTGAAAATTCACACTGAATAACTGGTGGTAATTTGGGCATTACAATAACACAGATTTATAGATTTAGTTCATGCTTTTGCAAAAAATGAAAGAAATTTCTCTGCTCAGAAAACATCTGTCAATACCAGCTACTTAAATTTTATTGATCAGCGAATTCTGAAATTGTTATCATAAAATAAATAATGAACCATAATGCATACCTTTTGCATGAAACCAACTCTGGAATACATTACACCAAACTTAGATCCTCCATTTACAATGTTTAAAATTTTTAATTATATAGTGTTTACAGAAAAAATTCCAACTGTTCTTGTATGTAAATTAAGCTTGCATATATATATATATATATATATATATATATGCACATTATATAAAGAGACACTAGTCAATGATCTAGGAAAGCAAAACAATTACTGTGTATAAAGAAGGGTGCCTCTGAAGATGTGCGGTTGGATTCCTCTGCATGTCTGCCTTATACATTGACATTGAAAAATCATGAGGAAAATACTACTGACCGAGATAGAATGTTTGCAAGCAGATTGCTATTCAGAGTTGCCTCTGTAATACTTGAAACACTAAAAGCAGCATTAAACGATGTGAAACGCTATGCTGTTGAAGAAATCATTTGGATGGCACAGGCAATCCGAACGATGTTCCACATCAGTGCTAATCAGGAAATTCCCATTAACTCTGACCACTTAACCACCAAGCTGAAATTGAACTAAGGTAATCAGAAAGATAACAAGTGCATGCAGAAACAAGTGATGGAACAGAAGTGGTGAACACTCAGATATTATTCTACATAGCGAGTTCTAATACAGCCAAGACTACCAAGAGAGACATTCTCACACGCCAAACAACGTTTTCTTCACTGCAGCGTTTATCTGCAGAGTTGTCACAGCTCATTGTCTTTTGCATTCACACGATTGCCTCTAATTTATGCTACATCTGATGCTATCATGACTGACTTAAAATTTCTTTAAGTGAGAATTGCAGGCCCACATTTCTTACAGTTATTCAGCAGATTATCTAATTGATTTTCTTGATATAGGAAAACTACCTAAAATTCTTTTCAATGAATTTTTCCTTTCTTCCTCAGCAATTTCTCATTTTTATTTTTATTTTTTTTACATTTAGTTTTGGTTTGGTCTGTCTACTTGCTATAAAATTCACATATGAACTGTTTGCTAGGTTTATGCCTCACAACAAAGCATGGAGATCCTTCTATCTTCAAGAACACAGCCAAAGCCTCCAATCTCTTCCTCAATGGGGGCTGTGTTTGATGTCCCTCCTCTCCGCAGCAGGTGCAAGCAGGACAGCCTGGCAGTGCACTGCCCATGAAGTTCTAACAGCTGGACTTTCTATCAGCAGCCTTTGAGGTCTATGGTTGCCATGACTACTTCCATGACCAAACGTAAGAACACCACTGCTTAAAAACAGCCAAAGAATTTTAAATCAGAGTTGGCCTGACAAAATTTGAGCATATTTAACAAAAGAGGAGCTAGGAATATTTAAGAATCATTTAAAATGTTACTGTTTATAAAGGACCATCATTGACTTAAGGACACAGTGAAGAAATATGAACATGGAAACAAAAGTGGTGTATGTGCTCTGGAGAGGAAACTACCTGTTACTCTGCAAAAACTTAGGAGCTTCAATGTTGCATAAAAGGTTTACAATGAAATGCATGTGTTTTGTCACTATTGTAGCTAATGTGTCTCAGAACTAAAATTTAGATGTAATACTTAGCATACAACAGCTCTTCATAATCTACAGTTTTGAAGAAAGTGTTTAAAGTAAGATATCTAGAAAAGACAACATAACACTATACGTAATAGCAACTGATGAACATCAACTTTTGCTTTAAATTATCAACAGTAATTGCAATAATTATTATATCAGATGTACATACATTTAATATGATGTAGTTATATGTGTACACACATAATATGTTTGTCTATGAAATATGATAGAACATGTATACAAAAATCATTTGGGTACATTTATCAATATATCTATATTTAAATAGAGGTGTGTATATAGTTTAAAAACTGTATTTTGACAATTTCATATCTGTATATAATACATTCTAATTACTCTAACCTCCTAACCTATTTTATATCTTCCTCATACCCTGTCAGTCTTCTCTCTTCCCATTAAAACACTTTCCACTTTAATATCATTTAGTCTGTTTGTGACCTACTAAGCTTAGCCAGGATCATCTATAGGGCTATGAGTGTAGAACATCTCACTGGATCCTGATATACTCAGCAAGATGCAATCGACTCTCCCACAGACCATCTGCAGCCTACAGTTCAGCAGGAAAGTGCATGAGCAGCTCTTGAATTTGTGATTGTTGTGAGGACCAGTTTTGTGCAGGCTCAGAGCAAGTGAGCATAACTGCAATTTGCTGAAGATTGCAATGGTCGTGTCTTGCTGAGAGAAGGGCATTTCACAACCCATCTCATTGTCATTCTCTTACATTTTTTTTTCTGCCTCCTCTTCTGAAGTGGCGATGGTGTTATCAACGTCTCATAGAAATCCAGTCAGATAGTGTTTGCTTACTCCCATGGCTTTTCTGCCACCACTGTGCCTGCATATCTTGTAGATCTCAGGGTATGTGTCTGGGCTGGTGTTTACCTTTCTCCTCTGGTGGCATGCTGAGTGCCTTGCAGTACCGTAAACAGTAGTTGGTAGAGATGAAGATGGTAGTGGGCACCAGCTGGACTTCTCTGAGGTCAGTGACTTATGTGGATGTCGTCTTCAGAATTATATGGCCTTAGTATCAGTTTGTGGAGAGCAACCAGCAGTGTTGGCAATAACCGGATTATTTGGGGTTCCCATGGTACATTTTGGCCAACAAGCAGGTTATTGTAACATTTACCTGACAATGGACATTTTATATGGTAGTGAGAGGTGCACAGCTGAGGCTTTGTTTCCATTATGCTCCCCCAATCCCCTTTCCCTAGTCCACTGAAAGGGGGACTTCTCCATATTGCCATCTGCCTATAGTTTGTAATCAAGACTGCCTGCATCCTCTTCCTCCATGGCCTGGCAAGGCCTCATCATCAAGTTCATGATAGAGGCAGCCCCTGATCCCCTCACTTTGAGATCCATATGGAGACTGAGCTTCCAATCAGCCACATCTGAGCAGGGGTCTAGGTCCTCACCATGCATGGTCCTCCATTGTGCATTAGTCTCTGCAGAACCCCCAGGGCTCAGATCTTTTAGCTTTGTTGGTCCCCTTGTGAGGCTCCTGTCCCCTCCACGTCCCTCTAATCCCACTTCCTCTCTTCCTCCATAAGATTCCCTGTGCACTGCTCAAAATTTGGCCCCGAGTCTCAGCATCTGCTTGGATCCCCTGTTGAGTGGATCCTTTCAGAGAACCCTCTGTAGTGGGATGCCATCATCTTTCCTCTTTTCCCCTGCTTCTGGTGTCTATCCTGTTTGCCATTCTCAATGAGATTTAAACATCGCCCTAGGGTCCTCCTTAGCGTTTAGCTTCTTAAGGTCTATAGATGGCTATCCTATATTATACAGCTAATACACGCTTAAGTGAGAATATACCATGGCGGTCTTTCTGTTTCTGAGTTACCTCACTCAGGATGATCTCTTCTAGCTCTATCCCCTTGCTTGCAAATTTCATGATTTCCTTGTTTTTAATAACTGAATAGTATTCCATTGTTTTGATTTACCATAATTTTGGTACCCATTCCTCTGTTGAGTGGCATCTAGGTTTTTGCTACATTTTGGCTATTACAAATAAAGCTGCTATGAACATAGTTGAGCAAATGTCCTTATTGAATGGTGGGCATCTTTGGGGTATATGCTCAGAAGTGTTATAGCTGGATCTTGACGTAGTGCTATTCCTAATTTTCTGAGAAAGCACAAGATTGATTTCCAAAGTGGTTGTACACATTTGCACTCCTACCAGCAATGAAGGAGGGTTCCCCTTTCTCCACATCCTTTCCAGCATGTTATATCACTTGGGTTTTTTATCTTAACCACTCTGAATGGTGTAAGATGGAATCTCAGAGTTGTTTTTATTTGCATCTCCTTGATGAATAAAGATGTTGAGCATTTGTTTCTCTGCCATTCAGTATTCCTCTGTTAAAAATTCTCTGCTTAGACACTGAACTGCCATGGGCAAGATCTGTGCAGTTCAGTGTCCAAGTGGGTTCCATAGTAATGGGAACAGGGATTGTCTCTGACATGAACTGATTGGCCTGCTCTTTGATCACCTCCCCCTGAGGGGGAACAACCTTACTAGGCCACAGAGGAAGACAATGCAGCTACTCCTGATGAGACCTAATAGACTAGGGACAGAAGGAAGGAGAGGAGGACCTCCCCTATCAGTGGACTTGGGGAGGGGCATGCGTGGAGAAGAAGGAGGGAGGGTGGGGTGGGGAGGGGAGGAGGGAGGGGGCCATGGGGGGATACAAAGTGAATAAAGTGTTATTAATAAAAATTAAAATGGAAAAATTCTCTGCTTAGCCCTGTACCCCAATTTTAATTGGATTATTTGGTTTGCTAGTGTCTAATTTCTTGAGTACTTTATATATTCTAGATATTAGTCCTCTATCAGATGTAGGGTTGGTGAAGATCTTTTCCCAGTCTGTAGGCTGTCGTTATGTTCTGTTGACAATATACTTTGCTTTACAGAAGATTTTCCAACACCAGATTTAGTGTGCCTGGTTTTATGTTGAGCTCTTTAATCTACTTGGACTTTAATTTTGTGAAGGGTGATAGATATGGGTCTATTTGCATTGTTCTATGTGTAGATATCCATTTAGACCAGCACCATTTGTTGAAGATGCAAACTTTTTTCCATTGTATGGTTTTGGCATCTTTGTCAAAAATCAGGTGTCCGTAGGTGTGTGGGTTTATTTCTCGGTCTTCTGTTTGATTCTCTTGATCCACCATTCTGTTTCTATGCCAGTACCATGCAGATTTTATTACTGTTGCTCTATAGTACAGCTTAAGATCAGGGATGGAGATACCTCCAGAAGATCTGGGAAAGAATTTAGGGAAACAACACCATTAAAAATAGCCAATAAATACATAAAGTATCTTTGTGTAACTCTCACCAAACAATTCAAAGACTTGTATGAAAAAAACTTCAAGTCTCTGAAGAAAGAAATAGATATCAGAAGATTGAAAGATCTCCCAAGCTCATGGTTAGGTAGGATTAACATACTAAAAAATGGCCATTTTTAGCAAAGTAATTTAGAGATTCAATGCAATTCCCATCAAATTACCAACACAATTCTTTACAGACCTTGAAAGAAAAAATTCTCAGTTTCATATGGAATAACAAGAAACCAGAATAGCTAAAACAATCCTCTACAATTAAAGAAGCTTTTAAGTTTCGTGCAGTCATATTTATTAAAGTTGTTCTTAGTGCATGTGCTTTTGGTTTTCTTCTCAGAAAGTCTTCCTCACCAATAAGCTCAAGAATAATCCTCACATTCTCTTGTATCAGATTCAGTTTATCTGGCTTTAGGTTGATGTTCTTGATCCATTTTGAGTTAATTTTTGTGAAGAGTGATAAGTGTAGCTGTATTAGGATTATTCTACCTGCAGCCTCCCAGTTTGACCATCATTATTTGTCAAAGATGCTATCTTTTCCTAGTGTATACTTTTTGCTCCCTTGTAATAAACTTTAGATGTCCATATGTCCATGGACTTATGTCTGAGTCTTCAATTCAATTTCATTAATCAAGGTCTCTGTTTTTTTTTTTGTTTGTTTGTTTGTTTTTTTGTTTTCTTATGCCAGTAGCATGCTACTTTTATTACTATAGCTCTGTAGTACAATATGAGATCAGGTTTGATGGCCTACCCCATGAAATGGAACCCATGGCTGACAATGCTGTCTGGGACTCAAAAAACATCTTATTATTATTCTACTAAAGGAACAAAACACTACAATGATTCCTCATCATATATTGCTGTATCTAAAGATTAGTGCACCATATCATACTCAAAGAAGTTTCTTTTAGCAGTTAATGGTAACCACTAAGGAACCCTGCAAAGAGACATTGTACAGAGAGTGAGGGTCTTTGGTGTACTCTGGTCTATATGTAATAATGCATACTCGCTCAAGGTTTAGGAATCTATGTGGAAATATTACAACAGCCAGAGGTGAAGTATGACTGCCAGGAAACAGTGTCTTCCCAGACACAACAGAAACGATACACATGTTCACTAAAAGACTGTGGTAGCATGTGCAAAAGTATCTTTATAGACATTTTGTTTTGTTTCAAATTTATCTTGCCAAACAAAGCATACTCCATCAGCAATGGAGGAACCTTCCCCTTGCTCCACATCTTAGCCAGTATGTATTGTTGCTTCAGGTTTTGATCTTAGTCATTCTAATGGGTGTAAGATGGATTCTCAGAAATTTTGATTTGTACTTCCCTAATCATTAAAGATGTCACAATTTTAAAACTGCTTTTGGCTTAGCCATTAGAGTCTCCTCTGTTGAGAATTCTGTTTAGATCTGTATCCCATTTTTAATAAAGTTCTGTGTTTTGTTGATGTCAAATTTCTTTATACATATATGCCCTTTGTCAGATATAGAGTTGCTAAAGATGTTTTGTCCTTTTGATATTGTCCTTTGCCTTATAGAAGAGTTTCAGTTTCACGAGGGCCCTTTATTAATTATTGATCTTAGTGCCTGAGCTTTTGCCATTCTTACTGTATTAATCTTATCAATCCTCGGGCATTTTCATCTTCTGATATCTTCTTCAGTTTCTTTCTTCAAAGTTATGAAGTTCTTGTGCTACAGGTATTTCACTTGCTTTGTTACACCAATATATTGTATATTACTTGTGGTTATTATGAAGGGTGGTGTTTCCCTAATTTCTTTCTCAGGCAGTTCATTCTGTGTATAAAGGAGTACCACTCTTTTTTTTTTTTTAGTTAATTTTATATCTAGCCACTTTCAGAAAGGTGTTTAGCAACCGTACAAGTTCCTTTTTAAAAAAATAAGTCTATTTGCTTGAAAACCCTTTTTCATGTCTTTACTCTGAGGTAATGTCTATCTTTGTTACTGAGATGTGTTTCCTGTGTGCAGCAGAATGACAAATTCTGTTTTCACATCCATTTTCTTAGTCTCTGCCTTTTTATTTGAGAATTGAGTTGAATGATATGGAGAGATAGTAATTGTTAATTTCTGTTATTTTGATGGTGGTGATGGTGGCATTGTGTGTATGTGTATATATGTTATTTCCTCCTTCTGATTTCTGATTTTGCTGATGTGGAATTATTTATTTCCTGTGTTTTCTTGGATATAGTTTACCTTCTTGTGTTGGAGCTTTCCTTTCAGTATTCTCTGTTGGGCTGGATTTGTGGATAGATATTGTTTAAATTTTGTTTTCTTGAGGAATATCTTGTTTTCTTCATCTAGGTGATTGAAAGCTTTGCTGGGTGTAGTATTCTGGCTGGCCTCAGTGGTCTCTCAGAGAATGCAAAATATCTGCCTAGGCCCTTTGTCTTTCAAAGTCTCTGTGGAAAGGTTAGGTGTAATTCTGATAGGTCTCTCCTTACATGTTATGTGACATTTTTTCCTTACAGTTTTTAATATTCTTTCTTTGTTCTGTACATTTATGTTTTGATTATTCTGTAGCAGGAGCCTTCTTCCATTCTATTTGCTGTTCAGTAGTGGGGGCAACACCCACCATGCAGGGGACATGGAGGATAGATCTCATCACTATGCTCTCAAAAATGTCTCTAATTAAAAAAAAAATACAATTCTCCATATGGATCCCTTAACAATAAGTGTAGGGACTGTGGCTGACTCTGTTGCCTGCTGCTGGGTCCCTTTCCCCTAGCTGGGCTGCATCTTTGCTCCCCAGTGGGAGAGGATGCACTCAGTCCTGCTATGACTTGAGGTGCCAGGAAGGATTGGCACCCCTTGGGGCCTTCCCTTCTCTAAGGTGCAGGGATTTTACGAAAGAAGGGGGAGAGAGTAAGACCTGGAGGGGACAGGAGGTCCACAAGACAAGAACAGATCCAAGATCTGGGCACAGGTTTCTTTTCTAAGGTGAGGAAGAGGGAAGAAAGGTAGGAAGGAGGTCTGGGTGAGACTGAGAGGAGAGGAGGAAGGAGGCTGTAATTGAGCTGTAAAGTGACTAAACAAATAAGTGAATTAAAACAATGTGTCATTTATATAAAATATGTTTCTGTCCTCTGGAAATCATAGTCACCCAGAAACACTGTATTTTTGTATTCTATTCTTTTCTTTCTTTTTTATTTCTCTTCCTTCTTCTTCTTCTTCTTCTTCTTCTTCTTCTTCTCTCTCTACTATTATATATATATATATATATATGTATGTATATATAAATTTATGTAAATAAACTAAAAGGGCATACCATTTCCATAGTAGCTGACAATGTTAATATAGACTTAAATCCTTATTAATCTTTCAGTTATTTTATTTATTTTTTATTTTATTTATTTTTTAATTTTTATTTTTTAATATTAGTTACAATTTGTTAACTTTGTATCCCTGCTGTATCCCACTCCCTCTTTCCCTCCCAATCCCACCCTCCCACCCTCATCTCCTCCCTGCCCCTTTCCAAGTCCACTGATAAAGAAGAACCTCCTCCCATTACATCTGATAATGGTTTATCAGGTGTCTTCAGGACTGGCTGCAAAGTCCTCCTCTGTGGCCTAGCAAGACTGCTCCTGCCTGGAGGGGGGGGGGCATCAAAGAGCCCGCCATTGAGTTTCTGTCAGAAACAGTCCCTGTTCCCCTTATAGGGTACCCACTTGGATACTGAGCTACCAAGGGCTACATCTGAGCAGGGTCTCTAGGTTGCATCCATACATGGTCCTTGTTTGGAGAAACAGTCTCATAAAAGACACCTTTGCCCAGATATATTTGGTCCTTGTGGAACTCCTGTCCTCTCCAGGTCATAGTAACTCCCCCCTCCCTTTTTTTTTTATTTGATTCTCTGCATTCTGCCAGAGGTTTGGTTATGAGTCTTAATATCTGTTTGATACACTGCTAGGTAGAGTCTTTCAGAGACCCTCTGTGGTAGGCTCCTGTCCTGTTACTTGTTTGCTTCTACATGAAATGTCCATCCCATTTGTGTTTCTAAGTGAAGATTGATCTTACCCGGGTCCTCTTTCTTGTTCATCTTCTTTAGGTGGATAGATTTCAGTATATTTATCCTATCTTTTTTTAAATTTTTTATTAATTACACTTTATTCATTTTGCATCCCCCCATAAGCCCCTCCCTCCTCCCCTCCCCATCCCACCCTCCCTCCCCTTTCTGCATGCATGCTGCTCCCCAAGTCCACTGATAGGGGAGGTCCTCCTCTCCTTTCTGATCTTAGTCTATCATTATAGGTCTATATAAGTGAGGATATACCATGTGTGTCTTTCTGCTTTTGGATATCTCACTCAGGATGATCGTTTCTAGGTCCCACCATTTGCTTGAAAATTTCATGATTTCCTCGTTTTTAATTGCTGAGTAGTATTCCATTGTGTAAAAATACCACAATTTCTGTATCCATTGCTCAACTGAGGGACATCTGGGTTGTTTCCAGGTTCTGGCTATTACGAATAAAGCTGCTACAAACATGGTTGGGCAAATGTCCTTGTTGTGGACTTGAGTCTCTTTTGGATATATGCCTAGGAGTGGCATAGCTGGATCTTGAGGAAGCACTATTCCTGATTGTTTGAGAAAGCACCAGATTGATTTCCAAAGTGGTTGTACAAGTTTACAGTCCCACCAGCAATGGAGGAGGGTTTACCAACTTCATATGGAGAAACAAAAAACCCAGAATTTCCAAAAATGATCCTGTACAACAACAGATCGTCTGGAGGCATTTTCATCCCTAATCTCAAGCTGTACTACAGAGCAATAGTAAGAAAAATAGCATGGTATTGGCATAGAAATCGAATAGTGGATCAATGGAACCAAATAGAAGACCCAAAATTAAACCCACATACCTACGGATATTTGATTTTTGACAAAGAAGCCAAAACCATTCAGTGGAAAAAAGACAGCATCTTCAACAAATGGTGCTGGTCCAACTGGATGTCTACATGCAGAAAAATGAAAATAGATCCATATTTATCACCCTGCACAAAACTAAAGTCCAAGTGGATCAAAGATATTAACATAAAAACAGATACACTAAAGCGGTTAGAAGAAAAAGTGGGGAAGAGTCTTGAACTCATTGGCACAGAAGTCTACTTCCTGAACAGGACACCAACAGCACAGGCTCAAAGAGCAACAATTGATAAATGAGATCTCATGAAGCTGAAAATCTTCTGCAAAGCAAAGGACATAGTCACCAAAACAAAAGGAGAGCCTACAGACTGGGAAAGGATCTTCACCAACCCTATATCTGACAGAGGGCTGATACCCAGTTATTTTATAAATACATCACATCTGTAAAACAATGGAAAAATACGGCTTTTCTTCTCACAGGACTCTGTTGTTGAAATATACAATGTTCTTTATTATTTATATTTTTAATTTTAAAATACAGACTTTAATGAGATTACTGTATCATGGTTTATATTTCTTTAATACAATACTGTGACCAAAAGCAATACTGTGACCATAAAAAGGATTATATCATCTTTCAATTCTCAGGTCAGCTCAGAAACTGAGGAAAGTCAGGAGATGAATGTGGAGGCAGAAACTTCAGCAGAGACTACGGAGGGACTTTCCTTACTGGCTTGCTCCCACGGCTTGGTTAACATACTTTCTTATACAATTCAGGACCATCTGCCCTGATGTGACACTATGCCCAGGGAGTAGGTTCTCCCTGATCACTGATCATGAAAATGTCTAACAAAGAATTCACAGCCAATCTGATGAAGAGATTTTCCTCAGTTAAGAGTTCCTCTTCCCAAATGACTCTACCTGGTGTCAAATTGATATAAAATAGTTAATATAATGTTGATATTAGTTTTCTTAGGCTTTTGAAGTTATATTCACCTATTCATAACTATTAACAAACTTTTCTTTTGAATAGTAATGAATTTTCAGAGAATTATAAACAAACTTTTTATGACATATATGAGTTGATTTTCCTGAATAAAACTACACATAAATTCATCTTCATCCTATATCATTGTTAGTTTTAGAAGTATTAACTTACCCAATGAGATTTAAAGCAAGTGTGATGGACTTTAAAAGTACATGAACCTAAACAATAAGGGCTGAAAAGATGTTT
Organism: Psammomys obesus; assembly: GCF_907164565.1. Taxonomy (NCBI): domain Eukaryota; kingdom Metazoa; phylum Chordata; class Mammalia; order Rodentia; family Muridae; genus Psammomys; species Psammomys obesus. Next base: position 4,989,235 of record NW_026596962.1, on the reverse strand, counting down.
AAGCAGCTAAAGCATTTTATGTGGAGGCACTGGTACCTGAGATTGGATGCCCAGAACACACATAAAATTTGGGCATGGTAGTAAAGACACATAATCCATGTTCTCTTTCTTACAGGAAGATGAGAGATAGAAAAGAGAATCCCGTTTATACCCATAGTCAGTTAGCCTGGCAGGAGATCACCACAGTGAAAAACAAAATATTCTGTCTGAAGTAAGGCATAGGATCAAGGCTAATGTCATAGCTTATCCTCTGGCCTCCCTTATAAGCCGTGCCACATATGTACATACTCATACACATGCACACAGATAAACACATCACACACAGAAAAAAATATACATTTCAGCAGCCTCATTTTCTTCAATAAAGTAGGTTATATCATATTTTTCACAGTTGAACATATTCAAAGACCTGAAATATATACTGTTTTAACAAAACATGCATTGTTGAAGGTGGCAATAAAAACTAGAGCAATTTTATGAGAGTAAAGTGAGTGAAACATTTCACCTTAAAGCTATCATATAGTCACATAGCCCTAATTAACTGGGTATTAATGACATCAATCACATGTTAGCTTTAATCATGATTCAAATTTCCAGAAACTGGAGTACCAGGTGCACTTTGAGTCACATAAATTAACAAAATCTCCTGTTTATATAGAGACTTTGAAAGCCACTTAGCAGTCCATTTTATTGTTGCACCCCAGAGAGCAAATGGAAGAGAGCTCAGAAACTCAGAATGGGAGTGAACAATCTTGAAATTACCAAAGAAATTTAGTATCTGTGAAATTAAGTCAATTAAATTTAATGCAGAGAAATCATTTTTTATGTACTGAGAAATTACACCCTGAACATTGGGAGAAAATGTAGAGATAAAGCACTGTTGTAGACATAGAAATTAAAGTTTAAAGGAATCCCATACCTTTTGTACTTTCACATGCATAAAAATATTTTTGTCAATGGGTGAAGACATAGAAGATAAAGAACAGGGCAAGGCTCTTCTCATTAGTGCAGCTCAGGCCCTCGAGATTCTGCTTGAAAGAGCCTCAGTGGACTGGGTCCACAAAAACCCCCCTCTCTGCCTCCTAGAGTTCTCGTCATCTCCCCTCTCCGTGATACCCTGGAACTGAGGCTGACTGACAGTGGTCGCTTAGTAGCAGCCACATATTAATGACGTTTGCTTCCTTGTGGTTCAGGACTGCCATTCTTTACAGAACATTTTTAAGAATAGATACTTTTCTCTATTTGGTGGACTGAAACAATTTGCTTTAGACACCAACCTTATTGCCGCCTGTGTCATTAATAATCTCTGTTCTGAAGTACAATTTGACTCGGCACCTCTTTATCAAACCCCTGTCTTCTCCTTTATTAAAATCTAATAATAAGACATTTATCAACACAGAACTTGATATAGCTTTTACTATTATAAGCCTTTTGCTTTGTGGCTTTTGTATTAACTTACCCTGGGCAGTTGTAAGGAAATACCTATTCCTTCCAGATAAGCACAGAAGAGACCAAGGTAATGAAGTCTAATTTGTTGAACCTTTGAATTGATTGGATTTTCTTAAAGAGCATGGGTAAAGAGTAAGGTATAGAAACATGGACACCTTATAGCTGTTGGATCAACATGATATCCATCCCATCATAAATCACAGCATGGTAGGTGTTTCATTACGTTCCCTCTTGGATATTCTTTATTTTTAATATATTCTAATAATTCCAACATTACTGGCAAAGGGAGATTAGCAGGAAGGTGTAGTGGTTCTGATTCTAAGACACTTTCTTCTAGTAGGGGGTTTGTTGCTGCATAACCATTATGACAGTGGTGGTCCCCTCTGTACTGTTCTGCTCCATCGCATGCCGTAACTACCAAGCTAAGGTCATTGCTACTCTAACATGAAAACAATTTTTTCATGTTATTCTAAGATGGAAACAAATCATGAAATGACAGGTATGTTCATTAAAACCATTTTTTTCTCAAGAAAATGATTAAAATTAAATAGATGAGCCCATGGAAATGCCTGTATACCTGCAAAAACATTGTTTTATCATATTTGTGTTCACCAGGTTGAAGATACTGGCAGGATTTCTCTTCTCTACATCTCACCAAGGGATATTTCTGCAAGATTCATGACACTGTGAATCTTTGTGCTTATAAACCTTTGTGCTTATAAAAAGCTATGTACTGGCCATGATTTTGTCCTACTCAACACTAATAAAGTAGTGCAAACATTTTACAGATGCTGATAATAGACATAAAGCTGCAAGGTTAAAGATAAAATGGCTATTACTTCTAGCAAAAGCTGCTACCAAAAATTCAAGGTTACTATGTCAGTTTGCTGAGCTCCTGGTGCAATGTGGGCAGTGCAGGAGGGCGATGGCGGAACAGATCATATTCTCTGGGAGAGAAAGGCTGAGCCTTTGCCATCTCTGAAGTCATGCAAACTTGCTGAATGAATTCAGATTTGCGGTGGCCAAACATAGGTGTATCCTGTGTTCTGGGCTCTTAGAGGACCATGTCCCATGCACACTTCCTTGATACCTTCTGACAAATGCCAAAAATTATTAAGTTACACAAACTTAACTACTCAGCAATTAAAAACAAAGACATCATGAAATTTGCAGGCAAATGTAGGAACAAGAAAAGATCATCCCGAGTGAGGTATCCCAGAAGCAGAAAGACACACAGGGTATATACTCACTCATAAGTGGATATTAGACATATGATATAGGATAATTATACTAAAATCTGTACACCTAATAAAGATAATCAAGATGGAGGACGCTGATAAGATGCTCAATCTTCATTCAGAAAGGCAAAAGAGATGGACATCAGAAAAGGTAGAAAACAGGGAAAAGGACAGGAGCCTACAACAGAGGGCCTCTGAAACACTCTTCCCAGCAGGGTATCAAAACATATGCTGAGATTCATAGCTAAACTTTTTGCAGAGTGCAGGGAATCTTATGTAAGAAGGGGGAGATAGAAAGACCTGGAGGGAAAAGGAGCTCCACAAGGAGAGCAACAGAACCAAAAAATCTGGGCACAGGTTTTTTTTTTTTTTTTTTTTTTTTTTTTTTTTTTTTTTCTGATAGTGTTACTCCAGCCAAGGACCATGCATGCATATAACCTAGAATCCTTGCACAGAAGTAGCTCATGGCAGCTCAGTGTCCAAGAATATTCCCAATAATAGGAACAAGGGCTGTCTCTGACATGAACTCAGTGGCTGGCTCTTTGATCACCTCCACCTGACGAGGGGAGCAGCCTTACCAGTCCCCTGAGGAAGAGAAAGAAGCCAGTCCTGATGAGACCTGATAAACTGGGGTTAGATGGAAGCGGAGGAGGACCAATCCTATCATTGGACTGAGGGAGGGGCATGGGAGAAGAAGGGGGAGAAAAGGTAGGATTGAGAGGCTATGGGGGAGGGGTCTAGAACTGGTATACAAAGTGAACAAACCGTAATTAATAAAAAAAAATAAAGATACATTTTGAATATTTAAAAATGACACTTTATTTCTTCTAGAATATGAAGCCATTGTACACATATTATGTCTACTCATAAAATCTGTCAGAAAGGAGTTACATGAGTCTTTCACTTTCCACATGATACCTATTCACTCTCTACAGATAATGTTAAAAATTTGTTATGATTCAAGCATACAACTTTGTCCTTTCTCAAGTTACAATATCCAAGAAACTGTATAAATTCAGAAAGTACTCTGGAGTTTTGAGCGACAAGAGTTTAAGTAATGTCAGATTTAGAGTTCATGTTTTATAGACGATGAAGTTGTATAAGCAATATTTGTTTTAAACACGCACACACAAAGAAAAGAAATACATGAATAAAACTGGTAAAGATGTGACTGTGGAAATAGAGCTAGAAGAAAAGCTCCCCAACCAAAAAGGTTAATCATACCCATAAAAACACAGGAATAAATAATCCCCAACCAGCAAATCCTAAGAGGAAGCACACACACACACACACACACACACACACACACACAATGACTACTGTCAGCACCATAACAACAGATACCATTCATTGATAACTCATAGAATCAGCTCCCCAATAACACAGGTGGTTTACAGGAACCCTACAGACAACATGACCTTAAGGGGAGAGAAAATCAAAACAGTTCCACTAAAATGAGGAACAAGACAATGCTCTCTACTGTTTTCATTCATTTTAATATAACTCTTGAAGTCTTAGAGCAGTAAGAAAACTGAAGGAAGTCAAGAGAAAGGAGAGAATTGAAAAGGAAGGACTCCTATCTAGACTCATAGCCAAAGTTTGGGCAGAGTGCATGGAATTTCATGAAAGAAGGAGGAGATAGAAAGATCTGGACGGGACAGGAACTCCAAAGGGAGACCAACAGAGCCAAAAAGCTGGGTTCTGGGAGCCCTGCAGAGACTGATACCCTAACCAAGTACCATGCCTTAGAGGACCTAAAACCCCTGTTCAGATATTTCCCATAGACTCAGTTTCCAAGTGGGTTCCCTAGTAAGAGGAACAGGGACTGTCTCTGGCATGAACTCAATGACAGGCTCTCTGATCACCTCCCCTTTGGGGAGGGAGTGTGCAGCCTTGCCAGGCCACAGAGGAAGACACTGTAGCCAGTCTTGATGAGACCTCATAAGCTAGGGTGAGGTAGAAGGGGAGGAGGACCTCTCATATCAGTGAACTAGGGGAGGGGCATAGGGGAAGAAAAGGGAGGGAGAGCAGGATCGATCGGGAAGAGATGAAGGAGGGGGCCACAGAGGGAATAGGAAGTTAACAAATTGTAAGAAATAATAATAATAATAATAATAATAATAATAATAATAATAATAATAAT
>NW_026596962.1:4976881-4984395 GCF_907164565.1 Psammomys obesus | reverse complement strand
ATAATAATAATAATAATAATAATAATAATAATAATAATAATAATAATGCAAAACAAGGAAAGGTAGAACTCAGTATGTCTTTATTTGTAGATGATACGACAGCATTCGTAAGTGGTCCTCAAAACTGCACCAGGAAACTCCTACACCTCTGTTTAGCTTGCTTTCTCTGCATCCTATTGGATTAAAACATCGCTACATCATCAGCATTTCTGTTTAAACTAAAAATTGTAGACAATTTATCTTTTTACAACAGAGACACTTATCAATCTCTAAACTTAACAGTCTGAATTTTTTATGAACATCCCCTCATGTGATGACCCTTCATAACTGCGGTCCTGTTTGTTCATCTGTCTTCATCAAATGTCCATTTCAGCATCAAGCTTTCCAGTCTGCCAGTCTGTTGAACAATATTCTTTCAGGGAGTTTGTTGTCTGTCCTCTCCAACATTTCTGTCAGATGTCCTCTGCTTCCTGCAACGTTGCTTTCTCTTTGTCCAATCACACTGGGTTTTCTTCCAACCACATGTGGCACCATATGTAGACACTGTTTTTATTTCCTCGGAGGATGGGATAAGATGACAACTGTTCCCAAGCCTATAGCTCTTTCTGAACTCTCTCTGGCTAGTTCAATTCAGCTGTTTTGGCCTAAATTTCTCTCCAAGCTGACTAATTCTATCTGGCTTCTCTGGGATTTTGTCTGAATTGCTCTGCCTGGCCCCACACTAATTCTGTCAATATGTTTTAACCTTCTAGCTCCTTCTCATTATCTGGCTTATTCTGTTTTGCACAGAGACTGTCTGAGCCACTAGTAAGCTCCTGTCCTTCCTGTTCTTGTGAGCTGTGACACACTCTGTCAAGTCGTCCTCTGATTTGTCATTTTTCCTGCACCTCAGTTTGAACATCACTTTCCCACACAGCTGCTCCCATCTAGAAGCTAACATTACCATTAGTGTTTGCGATTAAAGGTGCGGACTAATGGCATGTCTGCATTCTAGCCAGATCAGCATATACTCAGAAGGTCTTTGGATGTGATCCCTTGCCAGAATAGCTATGTTGTTGGATTTAATTTTCTCTACAACCAAGATATCCTTCAACAGATTGATGGATAATTATAATATGATACATTTACACAATATAATATTATTTAATTGCCAAAAAATGAAGTTTGCAAGCAAAGGAATGGATGTAATCCAGACCCAGACAAACAAATATGGTGTTTCTGCATATATGTGGATATTAATTTTTAAATTAATGATAACCAAACTAAAATCTATAGCACAATCAAGGTTAAATATAGAGCAGTGGCTCTCAACCTTCTTAAATAGCTTTTAATTCAGTTTCCTATCATGAAATTCTCTCGGTTACTATTTCATAACTATAATTTTGCTACTGTCATGAATTGTAATATAAATATCTGTGGTTCCAAACAATCTTAGTTGAATCCTCTAAAAGGGGATTCAACCACCAAAAGTTAGTGATCTCATAATGTCCTTTCAGGACTTTATTTTTTGTTGTTGTTGTTGTTACTTGTTTTATTTTATTTCATTTTACTTTTTCTTCTAAGTGTTTATATTCTTTTATATTTTTTGCCCTACAGGTCATTTTCAAAAATATTTTGTGGCTTTCTGCTTAGTGTACTTAGGAGATTTTTGATTGTGATGATGACTTGTTCTCTTAATTTATAGTTGTTTATTGCTCTTTTGCTTGGGCTCTTCTCCTTCTGTTTGTTTGCTTTGAAGTATGAATTTTATTTTATTTTATTTCATTTTCATCCATTAGAATCCCTTCATATGTTTTCTAATGAGAGAGCAAAAGTGAGTAGAACTGGATTTCAGGGAAGATGAGGAGGAATTGGGAGAGTTAGACTGAGTGAAAACTGTAGTCAGGACTATTATGCAAGAAAAATATTTTCAAAGAAAAAATAAAAAGTAAAATAAAATTCTTTATGCTAATTTGAAAAGTGTTGAGAATTCTAGTAACCTTGATTGTGAAGTCTTCTTTAAAAATAAAACTGATAATGGAGAATTATAATTAAACTATTGAAAGAAAAAATATTTTCACATAAATTTCCAATATCAATTATTTCTATCTGATAACTTAAAACCTTTGATTATATCCACGATCATAAAAGATTATTTGGTTTATTTCAAGATCATGAATATATTATCTATGTGATGATAGATACTTTTAAATTGTTGTGATTGTTTTTTTCAAAAGAACATCATGTTTTAAAAGCAGTTTTGATTGGTTGTTCTGCCTTTTAATAATGTCTATGGTCCTGTAAACCCTAGATACTTTTTGAGCACCTACTGAATTTTGATGCTGTACTTGGATATAGCATGGAGCTGTTGTTTGGAGCTCGTGTTCCTGGATCCTGAAAGGTAAGCTGCTCCACTATATTGGATTGCTTTACTGTTGCTCTCCAGCCTGTGTGCAATATGCACACTCTTGGTAAACTTTTAGAATGGCAAAGTGACATCCAGCCCACCGATGGCTTTTCATGAACTCCATCCTATTTCAAGTAGACCTGAGCAACTACATCACTAGTACCTTGCCATGTCCCTAGCATTAATAATCCACAGAACCAAAAAACCTGGGCACAGTGGTCATTTTAAGACTGATACTCTAAACAAGGACCATTCATGGAGATAACCTAGAACCCCTGCACAGATATAGCCCATGGCAGCTCAGTATCTAAGCTGGTTCCCTAATAAGGGGAACAGGGACTGTCTTATATAAACTCAGGGGCTGGCTCTTTGATCACCTCCCCTGAGTGGGGAGAAGCCTTACCAGGTCACAGAGGAGGACAATGAAGCAAGTCCTGATGAGATCTGATAAGCTAGGGTTAGACTGAAGGGGAGGAAGTCCTCCCCTATCAGTGGACTTGGAGAGGGCATGGAAGGAGATGAGAGAGTGAGAGTGTGATTGGAAGGGAATAAGGGAGGGGGCTACAGCTGGAATACAAAGTGAATAAACTGTAATTAATATAAAAATAAAAAATTAATGAAAAATAATAATCCTAGTGACACATTTTAATGTATGCCTTAAGTGCACTTTATTTAACTTTTGATTGTATCATCTTACACTTTGAAAGTGATAATTGAGCCAATAAAAAAGAAGACCTCTCTATCTACCCTACATTCTCCGAGCCCCTAAAAAAATAAAAAAGAACTTTCTTTTAATCTAATTGAAAGTCTTTAGTTGTAAGTTAATTGTTCTTTATGCTTAGCTAAGATCTAGTTTTCTTTGACCCTTACTGAGAAATAAATTTGGAATTCTTCTGTAACAGACTGGGTATCTGAGATCTCTCTTGAATGACCGTCCACTCAAACACTGTAAGAGAGACATGTGTCTCTTTGACACTGACTTTATTTGAAGTAGTTTAAGAGCATTGTCTAATCTTTGAGGATATCAGTATTTCAAATATGTTGAATCATTTTATTCTGTTATAAAACTATTTTTCATAGTTGTAAAACATTTCAAAACACTTAAAGAACTATTTGCTGAAAGAAAATGCCGCATTTCTTAGCAGGACAATAAAATGAAGGTTTGAGATCTGATTTAAACAGTAATTTAATTCCTCCGGGATCCACTGAAATACTGAAACACAACCGTCTATTAGTATTTACCAGTTAATCCAGGAGAGAGCTGGGAGTTTGGCTGCTTCAAATGCCAGATGTGAGGACACGTATAAGTCTATACCCATCCTTCGCTAATGGATTCAGCATGCTCAACAACAAATTAATTGTGATTAAAATTTATGAACATATTATTTGATTATTTTATTTACCAACAGTATTATAGTTTTTATTAAGATAATTATTATCAAAATTAAATTAAACTATCAAAATAAAAGCCAAAGAAGTGTTTATTAATTGATTTACTAAAACAACTAAGTATGAAATTCATAGTTACTTGAATTATTTTATATTGCCTATTTTGTTAATAAAATAATTAATAATCATAATAAGGTAAAAGAGAGCTAGTAACTTTTTTATTTTTTTCTTTTTTAGTTTTGTCTGTGGAATAAAATACAGGCAATAAGCAGTTTAATATAACCTTCCAAACAGATCAAATGAAATACATGTGTGCGTATCATACATACATTCTTGTGTATATAGATTAGGAAATAATGTATGCATATAAACATGTATAATAGGTTCATTGTGAAACACGATTTTTTTTTTAATTTTAATCACAGGTCATTCACTTGTATCCCATGCGTAGGCCTCTCCCTTTTTTCCTCCCAATCCCACCCTCTCTCCGTCATCTCCTCCCTGCCACTCTCTAAGTCCACTGATAGGGGAGGACCTTCTCCACTTTCATCTGACCCTAGCTTATCAGGTATCTTCAGTATTAGCTGCAATGTCCTTATCTGTGGCCTAGCAAGGTTATTCCTGACTTGGGGGGTGGGGAGGAGAGGGGGAGATCAATGAGCCAATCATTGAGTTCATGTCAGAGATGGTCCTTGCTCCTCTTACTAGGTTAGCCACTTGGAGACTGACCTGCCACGGGCTAGATCTGAGCAGGAGTTTTAGGTTATATCCATGCATGGTCCTTAGTTGGAGAAACAGTCTCATAAAAGACCCTTGTGCCGTGATATTTTTAGTCCTTGTGGAGCTCCTTTCCCCTCTATATCATACTAACTCCCTTTCTTTCATATGATCCTTGTACTCTGCCGAAAGTTTGGTTATGAGTGTAAGCATCTGCTTTGATACACTGCTAGGTAGAGTCTTTCAGAGGCCCTCTGTGGTAGGCTCCTGTCCTATTCCTTGTTTTCTCCTTCTTTCAATGTCCATCGCCTTTGTCTTTCTAGGAGAGGACTGATCATCTTACTCAGGGTCCTCTTTCTTATTTATCATCTTTTGGTGTACAGATTTTAGTATGTTTATCCTATCTTATAGGTCTAGTACCCACTTATAAGTGTGTATATACACCATGTGTGTCTTTCTGCTCCTCGGATACTTCACTCAGGATGATCTTTTCTAGATCCCACCATTTGCCTGCAAATTTCATGATTTCCTTGTATTTAATTTCTGAGTAGTATTCCATTGTGTAAAAGTTCCACAGTTCGTGTATCCATTCCTCCTTTGAGTGACATCTGGATTGTTTCCAGGTTCTGGCTATTACAAATAAAGCTGCTACAAACATGGTTGAGCAAAGGTCCTTGTTGTGTACTTGAACATCTTTTGAATATATGCCTAGGAGTAGTATAGCTGGATGTTGAGGAAGTTATTCCTGATTGTCTGAAAAAGTGCCAGATTGATTTTCAAAGTGGTTGTACAAGTTTACATTCCCACCAGCAATGGAGAAGGGTTCCCCTTTCTCCACAACCTCTCCAGCATGTGTTGTCACTTGAGTTTTTGATCTTAGCCATTCTGATGGGTGTAAGGTGGAACCTCAGGGTTGTTTTGATTTGCATCTCTCTGAGGGCTAAGGACCTTGAACATCTCTTTCTTTCTCTGCCATTCTGTATCCTTGTACAGAGACTTCTCTGTTTAGCGCCTTGCAGGTATTGAAGGGGCTGCAGGCGCTAAGGTATTGCAAGCACTGTTGATGATTATGGGCACAGTTTCCCTGAGTATGTCCATGGCTTACAGGCTACTGGTATTCTTCTCTAACTGAGTTCCAGGAGTTAGTTGCCTAAACTCCACTGGTAAATTCATAGAGCAGGGGCTTCAATGTCCCATGAGGCCCTCTGTTTCCCACAGTGGATGTGTGGGTGGGAGGATTTCTGATGTCTGGCTGCTAGCTTAGAAGCACCCTGGATCTGGGGCTCTGTAGGCACTTGGGGGCACACTCACTCTCTAGCAGGTCAAATTGTAAAGCACAGGGGTTCCTCTTGTTCTCTAGTGGCTGGATTGGACCTGCTGAGTCAAATATGGCAGGTTGAGCTCAGTCAGCTCAGTGGTGCTGCAGCTGGTGAGCTAGGGATTCCAGCTGTAGCTGCAGAACTGGGGTGTCCAGGTGCTTTCTGGTAGGTCCTGGAGAGACACTATTGTGGTCCACAGACCTAGATGGCCCAATGCCTGGTGTATCTGGGTGTTTTTGCAGGTCTGCTGGACTTTGGTGGCTGGACTTTGTTCAGCTGGCTTTCTGCCACTGATAGTTTGGATGGTCTGTACAGTCACTGGCCGGGAGGCCCTGTGGAATCAGTACAGCTGTTCAAAGTTGTGGGACCCAAGAAGGACTGCACTGCGGATTTGGGGCTCTGGCGGGCACTCGGAGGGCGTGTGCCCTGCGGGCACATGGTCCAGTAGTAACCTGTTACTGAATGAAAATATACTAAACAGAGCTTTAATATTGTAGTTTATTGTAAACATTCACAGTAGTCCTATAAAGCTGAATTTTTAATTAGCTAGAGTTTGCATTAATTAAAGGGATAGATAAAATGAAATCATCAGATATTCTGGTCCTAAATGTTTCCAAGATCCAAGGTTCTTTTCCCTTAAAACTCTGCAGATATTGTGGGACAGTTTGTTGCCCACAAAAAAGGGTTTAATATTGGCCTTGACATCATGTTAATTCTGTAAATATGTTAATCATGTCCATTGGAATATGATATAAATACTGCCTTGATGCTCATCTTTATGTCCCCTCCCCCACCGAGATGTTAAGCACATACCTATAGCAAGACCTTTGAACAAATTTGGTGAATCTGACTGTTGTATAAAACACAATCTATCTTGGTGCTAAAAGATTCTTTTGTTGGTTCTGTCATGTTTTCATACCATTGTGCCCAAAAAACTTTTTCAACATCAGATGTAATTGGCATACATTCAACATTATCATGAGCTTTGGCTTATGTCATCCATTTTATAGCCTGGCTTGTTATTATGATGTGTTTTCCAGACTGAATATTGCTATATTCCACCAACTATTATACATGAATATTGTTCTACACATGAGAAGTAGAAAATGTGCCTTCTAGATTGTATGTAACCTTTACAAAGGGATGATGATGCCTGTGCCCTTTATTTGCTAGTGACTTTCCTCTGTTCTGACCTCTTCTCTGATTATTTCTCTTGCCTTAAGTCTTACCTATAATGGATGTTTAAATTACAAAGTTATTAAGTGGCTGGCACTGTATTTGCCTTTCCTCTCTCCTATTTTGTGAATAGTAGTGATGCTATGATACACATTTCTCTGTGTTCATAGAATTTTATTAATCTCTCACTTATTCTCTTACTCTCAGTTTTTTGTTCCTTGTATCCTTACTAAATTTTCTGTTCATTAATATTTGGTGTCTCTAATATTGTTTCTTAGAAATCTCTTAAATACAAAGTGCCTTATTTTTGCTTTAATCACATATAGAGTAACAGTTTATTAACATCTCTTTTGACTTAACCCACATTTGTGGAAATGAGGAAAATGTGCACTGGGCTCAGGCAGATGTTACCTAGGAATGATGTTACAAATGTCTTCTTCATTCAGGATACTTCTCAGACACTTCTTCTTCTTCTTCTTCTTCTTCTTCTTCTTCTTCTTCTTCTTCTTCTTCTTCTTCTTCTTCTT
>NW_026596962.1:4929888-4976871 GCF_907164565.1 Psammomys obesus | reverse complement strand
TTCTTCTTCTTCTTCTTCTTCTTCTTCTTCTTCTTCTTCTTCTTCTTTGTTGTTGTCATCTTCTTCTTCTTTTTAATTTGAAGAACTGTATAAAAATGCAATTACTATAGTCAAATGATATAACTTGAGTAAAAATGGGCAAATAAAAAGACTCCAAGATATTTCTGCTGAGTTATTTCCCATGGATAGATTTGGGGCATGGGAGAGTCACTGCTTTCAGTTTTATATGATACCATGACCCCTCAGCGGATAATTCTGATTGAATGCTCACATGGGTGACATTGGTTAAACTGAACTGATCAATAAGCAAAATCAAAAGTGATAAAATCAACAAAGAGACAATTGCTTGTGGGGGCAGCGTAGGATGAGGAAGAAATAAGAAGGGACAAATAATGAGACTCTGCATTATATACATGTAAGAAATTTTCAATGAACTAACTTAAATGACTTTTAAAAATAATATTGTGAATCACACATAAACACTAAATAAGAAATTTTATCCCAACACTTTTTGGTTGGATTGGCTAACCTCTTTTGTCCTAACATGGTGTGGTGTCCCCACTGGAGATTTGAATTATAACAGCATCGTCTATTCATTTGGCATTAAATAATCTCCCTGATCCTAAACACTGTGGCAAATAATTCTACATTGACTTAGAATAAGCATCTAATGGCAGCACACCAGAAGTGTAAATCAAACAAATGAAAGTCGGAGTAAATAAAAGAAAGAAAGCTAGGGTTAAGTCAGTATGACAGCTACTTCCCAAGATTGATACAATGTCAACTATGTGGTAAGTGACATATTAAAGTAATCATTATTGACCAAGATACTGAAATAGTAGAAGTTCAGTAATGGTAAGAGTTTGATGGATTTTTAGAAACCTTGATATTAACAAGAGTGTGGCTGAGAAAGATTCTTCATTATTTTCACTTTGTTTTTTTATGAAAGTATTTTTGCATATGTAAACATGACACACAAAGCATATTGAGGTAAATCTCAAAGAGTTTTAGTGCTATCTATCTTATTTTTCAAAATAGTAAAAGGGAAACGTCACAATCAGAGAGACAGAGAGATTATTCCCAGTAATACCCAAAGGGAGAAACAAAAAAACTTCACCTTTAATTCTAATCTCACAATTCCTAGAAAACCAAACCAACCAAAAAACATGTACATGTTCAGCATTCCCCAATTATTCACCAAAGATGTTCTCTTCCTCTTAGGTTCAAGGCTTTTTCTTTCCCAGCGTAATATTCATTCAGATACCTGGTGTGTTTCTTAACCCTTTGGCATCTCTAACAATTAAAATGATTCGTAATTAAGTAACATGTCGATTGAGTGCACAGCTTGAGGTTCCCGAATGCACCATGAAGTGACCAACATGCCCAGCACCTGACGCCTTCTTAGTCTCATTTCCTGTATGCGTGCATGTGTGTGTAAAGAAAATTTATGATCCAAAGCAATTGCTGATACACTACTAGGAAGGACACTCACAACTGGGTGATGCCATCCTTGAAGCACTTTGGACTTTGGATAGTGTCTCCTCCTTGCTGCATACTCTGACATTGACCGACCCTCCTCTATTGTAGGTTCCCATGATCATGATCTATGTTTTCATTATTAGAGAAATGACATAGATTTCATCTTTCTCTACCTGCCTCAATTCATGAAGATTGATATTTTCTCAAATTTTCATATTGTAAAAAAGAGGCATCCTTGTTTTCAGTGGTCCATCGTTTTAACCACTCAGCCATCTTGTTCCAGACATCCTTGTTTTAAAAGACATACTGATTTAGGGTGTGTGTGTGTGTGTGTGTGTGTGTGTGTGTGTGTGTGTGTGTGTGCTTGTGGGTTTTTGCATGTGTATGTGTTAGGGGAGTTCATACATCTTCAGTGAAGGAAGAAAAGAGGCCTTGAGTCAGAGAGGACCTTATATATGTAAAAACGCTGAGGAGTAAAAAATGAGGGCACTGTTCCTTGTTACTCCCCAGGATGGAAGAGTGAAAACAAGTTATAGATTGGCTTAGATGAAATGAAATTGAACTGTCAATCACTTAAGTGAGATCATGGAAGAAGCTGATTAGTTTTTGTTTGTTTGTTTGTTGTTGCTGTTTAATATAAAGAAACATAGTGACATCACATTTATTCCTTCAGCTCACTGTGGAAACAAAGATCACATCTGGATTGTCTGAACGCAGTTGGATTTTGACCTCTCATCTGTAAGAATGATAACGTGATTTATCAGACAATCTGTTGCATTGCAGGAAAGTAAACATGCTGATGTTAGTGACTCCTCAGCTACAGCACAGTTGCTAATCTAGGAACCATGACCAGTGTCTACAGAACACTGGAGATCTTTGTTCACTTCTGAAGTTTGTCCTTTTCTCTTTTTGCTTAACATTTAGAAATGGGATGAGTGAATAAGATCAATTATTGTTAAATAAAATTCTTCTCTACCTTGTAGTTATACATCTTACTTTATTACAGGATTAAACAATAGTTGTGCGACCTTTACTTCAACAGTAAACACTTTCAGTATTAAATCAAACATTCCTACCTTTTATTATTTCACCTGGTTTATGTATACATTTTTATTTCTGAACTTTGTTGCCTGTACACATTCTTTGATTAATACCTGTGCCTTTGACTTTTTTCCTATAGATTCACTAATATTGAACTAGAATAAATATGGAAAAAACTGTATCAATTCTATGTTGATGTCAATAAGTTTTTCACCACTTTTAGAACAAGGAAACAGAAAGAGACAAGAAGATGTGGTCATTCTAAGTGAGAACAAAGACCTCGGTGTGCTGCTCCCTGGGCGTTGCTACAGAAGGGCTCTCATCCACTAGCTCTAGTCATCTGCTTCGCTAGGTCTGAGCTATACAATAAACAGAATAATACAATCAATACAAAATGCACATTAACACAAAAAGGGAATTTTTTCCACATCTGTGTTTTGGGGTCTAGCTTCTCTGACTCAGCAATTTGCATCCATGTTGCTGCAAGCTGACAGCTGAGCCATGCTATATTTCTTCATGTTAAAATGTAAACATTGCTTTGCATTCCACTTTTAAAAATATTTATTTTATTTTGCTTCCATGGGGTATGTGGGGTTTTTTGTTTTGCTTTTTGATTTTTTAATTTTAATTTTTATTTATTACACTTTATTCACTTTGTATCCCCCCATAAGCCCCTCCCTCCTCCCCTCCTAATTCCACCCTCCCTCCCCCTTCTTCACGCATGCTCCTCCCCAAGTCCGCTGATAGGGGAGGTCCTCCTCTCCTCAGTCATTCACTCTGTACTCCAAGGTGATCTTGAACTTATTATAGATCCAAGTTTGATCTTGAATATTTTATATTATCTTTCTTTTCCAGCTCTGGACACATAGTATAAGCCATAGCATGCAACTTGATAAGTTTTGATTGGCACATTATGAATACACACCTATGAGATAAAAAGAAATGCATTGATGTATTTATATATTAGATATTGACCAATTTGAGGCAAATGATTTTAAACTTTTATCATTTCTTTCTAGTGAGGCTACTGTGAACAGGTTCACAATTTTTCAGGCATTTGTTGTCTATACTTAGGTATCTTTCTAGCCCAGAAATCAATAAACATTTTTCATTCAGTTTTGTACTTTAAGCATCACCTATATTTTTACTCACATATCCACCAAGGAAAAGAAAGAAAAAAATTATAACAATGTTGAAATTAGGAAAAAAACATAGTCTTATTTTTTCTCTTCTGTGACTCATGTGTCCCTTTACATGCTTTCTCTTCTTTCTCATCATTTCATCATGTAATATTAACTTCTCAGTCTTCTTTCTAAAAACTACCATATTCTCACACACTGGTTTACATATATTACATTACACATTAAGAGTTAGGATCTGCATTTGAGGGATAACATCTGTTTTATTTTTTCTTTCTGAATTTTGATCACTCATTTGATATTATAAGTTCAACAAATGGTGCTTTTAAAACCTACAGAAGAATACATTAGATCCATATGCTGGTTTGAATAAAAATGGCTCCCATAGGCTCATGTCTTTGGAATCTTAGTCATTAAGGAGTGATAATACTTGAGAGTGATTATGTAGTGTGGCCTTGTTGAAGGGATTGTGTCACTGGAGACAGTCTTTGAGGTTTCAGAAGTCCAAGGTAGGCCAAGGTAGGCCAAGGTAGACAGTGGTTTGCTGTCCTTCTTTCTGCTGCCTGTGGATCCAGATGAGTACTCTCAGCTGCTCCAGTAACATGTTTGCCTTCAGGCTTCTCACTATGGCTGTAATGGACTAAACTTCTGAGTGATAATCAGTCACCAGTTAAGGACTGTTCTTTATAAAAGTTGCCACAGTCCTAGTGTCTCTGCACAGCAACAGAACACTGACTAAGACAGGAGCTGGTTGGAAACAGGAGAGGGGTATTCTCTGACATTTCTGATCATGTTTCTTGTTTGCAGAATATGTACTTTGGGACTTTAGATTAGGGAAGCAGTTGAATGATTTAAGCAGCACTTAAGAAAGACAGTGGTGCTGAGAGCAAGCCGGTAAGCAGCAGCTCTCCGTGGTGTCTGCCTCCACTTCTGCTTCTGATGATGGAGGGTTATATGAGTGAACTAAACCCTTTCTCCCCACCTCACTTCTGGTCAGCTGTTTTATCACAGCAATAGTGGCCCTAACGGAAAACAGTCTATATCTTTTATTTTGTGGAAAAATCAATTAAAAATGAAGAGCTTAATTAACCAAAACTGCTGAAACTGCTGGAGAAAAATGTGGCATATGCATGGACTGTCTAACAAAAATGTCATGACTCAGGAACTAAGCTGAAGTATTAGCAGCTAGGGTTGAATAATAATAATAATAATAATAATAATAATAATAATAATAATAATAAAAGCTTTTCCACAGCAAATGACACAGCACAGAACAAAAGGTAACACAGAATGGAAGAGACTGATGGAGAAGGGAGGAGAAAGAGTCAAGTCAGTTTTCTTTCAGGTTTTTAATATTTCAATTTATCTTCATTTTTCCCTATTCTGGAAATATTAAATATTTTGCTATCACATATTTATTTTACAATAACACCTGTGTTATTGTGACATTTCATACATATGCAGAACATATTTTTATCACAGCCAACGCTGGCCTCTTCTTCCTCATACCCTGTTAACATCCTCATCCTCTTCACTACTTCCCTTTCTGTTTCCATCTCTATGTCTGTGACACAATGAGATTCACTGAGTTCTCTCTTTTAATTTTAATTTTTATTAATTAAACTTTATTCACTTTGTATCCCCCCCATAAAACTCTCCCTCCTCCCCTCCTAATCCAACCTTCCCTCCCTCTTCTTCACGTATGCCCCTCCCCAAGTCCGTTGATAGGGGAGGTCCCTCTCTCCTTCCTTCTGACCTTAGTCTATCAGATCTCATCAGGAGTGGCTGCATTGTCATCTTCTGTGGCCTGATAAGGCTGCTCCCCCCTCAGGGAGAGATGATCAAAGAGCAGGCTAATCAGTTCATGTCAGAGACAGTCCCTCTTCCCATTACTATGGAACCCACTTAGACACCAAACTGCCATGGGCTACATCTGTGCAGGGGTTCTAGGTTATCTCCATGCCTGATACTTGGTTGGAGTATGAGTCTCCAGGAAGACCCCTGTGTTCAAATTTTCTGGTTCTGTTGCTCTCCTTGTGGAGTTCCTCCCCAGCTCTTACTATTTCCCACTTCTTACATAAGATTCCATGCACACTGCCCAACAGTTGGCCATCAGGCTCAGCATCTGCTTTGATAGTCTGCAGGGCAGAGGCTTTCAGAGACCCTCTGTGGCAGGTTCCTAACTTGTTTCCTCTTTTCTTCTTCTGATGTCCATCCTCTTTGCCTTTCAGGATGGGGATTGAGCATTTTAGTCAGGGCCCTCCCTCTTGATTAGTTTCTTTAGATGTGCAGATTTTAGTAGGTTTATCCTATATTACATGTCTATATGAGTGAGTATATACCATATGTGTCTTTGGAATGTGGCTGAGGCCTTTTCACAGCAGCAAAAGCCCCTCACCAGTGGCATCACAATTGCAGGGACCTCTTTTCTTGACTAGGAGTGTTAGAGTGTTGATAAACCCCAGAGGTAGATGAGGTCCATTGTCACCCTTGTTGTTCATTTATTTTTTAGGATTATAATATAATTACATCACTTCTCCATTTCTGTTTCTCCCTCAGAACCCTCCCAATACTCCGTCCTGCTCTTCTTCAAACTCATGCCTCTCTTTCACTAATTGTTCTTACACACAAAGGCACTCACACACAGGTACACACACACACACACACACACACACACACTCACACTTCCCCAATATCTTGCTCAGCCTATGTAATGTTGCTTGTATGCATGCTTTCATGGCTGACCATTTGGTATTATTTGGTATTGGATAAGCAGTTGCTGTCCTGGGGAAGACTGTTTCTCCTGCTCTCACCATGCACTAGTTGAACATAGTTCTTTGCGTAAAGTTGAAACCTTATGGGCTTTCCATTATTAAATCTGGTGTGTCTATTGGTATACCCTTTCTCAGGTTATATTTAGGCAGTACACTGGATTGCTCACCAGGTACTCTAAGTCACTGATGTCAATTACACCTGAGCACAGAGAAACATAGTCTACTCGTTATCTGCTGCCTTTGTGGAGAACAATTTAACAAGTCAAGACCACCAAGACTCCACATGCCCAAACTGCTAGAACACAGCCTTCCAGACCTTGACCTACCTGTGCTCAAGTTTGCTTTTAAATGTTTCTGGTGCATCAGAAGGCCTTCGGGTGTAAGCTACTGTACAGGTTTGTGCTTCTTTCCCTTGCTTCATTTGGTTAATGTTTTTATTTTTTTCCATGCTTGCACCAAATTCCATGCCTGAACTAAAGTTGTGTTTTCTATATTTGAAGGGCATGGTCATGTTTAGAGTGGTGCAGTTTCATGGAAGCCTCCTAATGTCGTGACCATGAGTTTAACTAAATAGAACTATATTTAAGACCCTGTGCTGTGCCTGCAGAGTCATTTAGCTGCATTCATGCTTTTAATTCCTGCCATAATCCATCCTAAGTTATTGCTCACTCATCATAATTATGCTAGTTATTAGGATCTTAAACATATCACAAATGTCAAAATATTTTTCAATAAATAAAGTCTGAATAGACCATTGAGATGAGTTATTTTGGTCCTCATAAATTAGGCCTTTTGAAAGAAAATATTTCAGGCAAAACTAGATATTTTTTCTGTCAGGGAAATAAAAAAAGAAGAGTTGAGCGCACCTAATGGCAGGTTTATTATGAATGTTCTAATATCTGTCAACACTGAGGAATGAAGTAGCAGGAGTATGCTTTAACCCACAATTCTCCTGAGTCTAAAAGTATTCAATAACTTCCTCAGCTTGAACAATTTATTATTTTGAATCCTGCTCCATAAGATGATAAGATTAAATTATTCAGTCAATACTGCAGTATTGGCTTTTGTCACGGATATATTTAATTAAATAAAAGAAATTGAGTGCCCCATTTATCTTATAGTTGCCATTTTATATATTGTATTTGCTGACATATGCTTTTTTTTCTTCCATCATTGAGAACACTAATTAATTCATGGCCATAATTTATCATCTCTCTTAAATGTCCTTAGATGTTGGACAGATTAAAAAACTAGTTAAATATATATCCCCAAATAACATTTATTTTTATACATGGGAGCGATCCATTTGGCAATACAGGGATTTTTCAACAGGAAGTAGGTACAAAACAATTTTGTCATTATTATCTCACAAGTATCAACTATTGCCTAATATTTATGAATTTAGTTAACGAACATAAAATTGCGTGCCAGATAAAAAGTCTTGTAAATTTCATGTAAATATAAAGATATTGATAAGAATATGGGAATATATAAACACGCACATATGTGTGTATGAATTGAACCAAAAGGAAGAAAAACTTCTTTTGTTTTTTACTACATGTCTTTGCATTTTGAAATAGATAATTGAAAAATGTTTTATTATGTTTTTATTACCATTTACCTCCATCACTTAACTCCATTATCCTTAACGCATGGTTTTCTATAGTGTTCCAAATCCTTATAAGTTGGATATAGAAACATCTACCTGCTTGCCAGTAGGAGTTGAGTAGCTATGTGCACTGCCAGGAATAAAAACAAGACAAAAAATGTGTGCACTCTGAGCTAGTCTGCTACTAGTATTGCAATTCATAAATATATTAAAAAGCAGCATTCAAATATGGTCTAGCCTGTCTTCAAGTTCAGGTATTATAAAATGCAAAAAAAAAGATTATAGTGTTACTTAAACATTCTAAACTGTGAAGCATAAGCTTTTCTTGTTTATTTTTGAGACTGTAGTTTAATTATAAAATTTAAACCTTTGCTGAATAGGAACAAAATTTTGAGAATCATAGTGGTTTTTATTATTTGTTTGATAGAGTCTTATGTATCACAGACCAGGTTGGAACTCCAAAAGTAGCTAAGAATGATCCTGAATTTCTAATCTCCCTGCCTCTGCTCAAAAGTGCTTGAATTATAGTACCAGAGGTCAGGTATAATGAACACACACATCATTGAATCTTTTAGGAGATTGTGTGTTCTTCACTTGCCTGTTAAAATCATAGAGACCTAAGCTAAACTTGGTGATGTTTTAAGCACATGACTCTCAAGTCTGAATTTCCTGTAGCCAAACTGTCAGAGCTGGTGATAGGCCAGCACCTTTAAAAACCATTTCTATACCAGTAGTATCTACACTTGATGGAAAACAATTCTATAACTTAATGTGTCAGCTATGTAATATTTACACATTTACCACTTTTTAACCACTAAAAAATTTAGTCATTCTATTTTATTCATAAGATAATCTTTGAAAGCTATATATTAAAAAACTCTGTTAGATTCTAAACTGAACAGCACATCTTCTGGTGGTCCAGGTTGCTTAAAAAATAGTTCCAAGGGGATGCCCAGGTCTTCCTCCGTAGGATTTTCTGGTACTCATTATGTAAGCTTCATTGCAGACTGAGACTTGACGTAAAAATGTCATAAAATACATCAAGATAAACAAGTAAATAGACAAATCTATACATAAATAATAGGCTGAAATGCCTGTTTTGACTGAAGAGTAAGAGAAAGTAAAAATTCTGGCAGATCCTTATTGCAGACCTGAGAAGATCCACATATGGGGAGGTGAATACTAATGGACAGAGGTACCAGGTCTGGCTCCGCTAATGTAAGAACAGAACATTGTATTAAAAACATGGGTGTAAGGTGAAATCTCAGGGTCGTTTTGATTTGCATTTTCCTGATGGCTAATGAGGTTGAGCATTTCTTTAAGTGTTTCTCTGCCATTCGATATTCCTCTACTGAGAATTCTCTGTTTAGCTCTGTTCCCCTGTACAGATGTAGCTCATGGTAGCTCACTCTCCAAGTGGGTTCCATAGCAATGAGAACAGGGACTGCCTCTGACCTGAACTGATTGGCCTGCTCTTTGATTCCCTCCCCCTGAAGGGGGAGCAGCCTTACCAGGCCACAGAGGATGACACTGCAGCCAGTCCTGATGTGATCTGATAGACTAGGATCAGAAGGAAGGAGAGGGGGACCTCCCCTATCAGTGGACTTGGGGAAAGGCATGTGTGAAGAAGGGGGAGGAGGAGTGGGATTAGGAGGGGAGGGGGGAAGGGTTTATGAGTGATACAAAGTGAATAAAGTGTAATTAATAAAAGTTAAAAAACATGGTATTGGCACAAAACAGAGGCAATGATGAATGGGATAGAGTTGAAGACCTAGACTTAGGTTTACACACCTATGGACACTTGGTTTTGATTTAAATGGCAGAAATACACACTGGGTAAAAGACAGCATCTCCAACAAATGGTGCTGGTCAAGCTAGTGATACCTGCAAGTAGCAGAATCTAAATAGATCCATGTTTATCACCCTTTAAAAAGTCAAGCCAAAATGGATCAAAGGTCTAAACAGAAAACCAGATACACTGAAACTGATAGAACAGGAAGTGGGGAATAACCCTGAACTCAAAGGCAAGAAAAAGATTTTCTGGACAGTGTTAGCAAAAACATTGAATCAACAATTATAATTATAATTTCATAAAACTGAAAATTGTCTGCACAGCAAAGGATACTTGCATTTGGATAAAAAGCAGCCTGCACAATGGGAAATATTTTTACCAACTATACATCTGATAGAGGGCTAATTTCAAAACTATATAAAGAACTAAAACACCTAGATACCAAGAAAACAGATAATTCAACTAAAATGGGGTACAGATCTAAACAGAGAATTCTTAAAAGAAGAACTCAAATGGCTCTTAAACACTTACAGAAATTTTCAAAATCTTTACCCATCAGAGAAATGCAAATAAAAACTTTTAGATCCCATCTAACACCTGTCAGAATGACTAAAATCAATGAAACAAGCACAGCTCATTCTGTCCGGGGCATGAAGTGAGGGGAAAACTCATCTGGTGCTTGTGAAGTGCAAGCCTGTAAAGCCACTCTGGAAATCCATGAAGTTGATCCTCAGGAAGACAGGAATTGATCTTCCCTAAGATCCAGCTCCATCCATCTCAGTGTTTACACAAAGGATCCTATATCCTATCACAAGGTCATTTGCTCAACCATGTTCACTGCTGCTCTATTCAAAATAGTCAGAAGATGAAAAAATATGTCCCTCAATAAAAGAATGAGTAAAGAAAGTGTAAATCTTCACAATAGAGTACTACTCAGCCATTGGGGGAAAAATGAAATTTTCAGGTAAATGAATAGAAGCAGAAAAGTCATCCTGAGTGAGAAATCCCAGACTAAGAAAGATAAGTAGAGTATGTATTTGCTTATGTGGATGGTAGCTGTTAAGTCAATGGTAAATAAGCTATAATCTGTAGAATGCAGAGGTTATGGATGGAGTAAGGGACTCCGACAGAGGCAGACAGATCTCCCTAGAAAAGAAATAATATAGCTAGTTATGGACAAATGGGGGAGGCTGAAAAGTGAGAAGCAAATAAGGAGGGGCAAAAGAAAAGGGTTAAAAAAGACATGAACTCATGGGCTGACTCTTTGATCACCTACAACTGAGGGGGGAGCAGCCTTACCCGCCCACAGAGGAAGACAAAGAAGCTAGTCCTGATGAGATCTGATAGACTAGAGTCAGATGGAAGGGGAGGAGGACCTCCCTTATCATTGGGCTGGGAGAGGCATAAGAGAAGAAGAGGGAGGGAGGGTGGGATTGGGAGGGAATGGGGGAGGGGCTACAGCTGGGATACAAAGTGAATAAACTGTAATTAATGAAAATAAAATAAAATAAAGAAAAAGATAAAAAGAGAGAGTACTAGGAATGACAGCTAGAAGGTAAAGCCCTTTGAGAGATACTTTGGAAACCAAATTCAGTAGAAGCTTCCTAAAATAAATGCATATATGAAAATGATCCAAATGAAATCAACAGATAATGGTTCCAAATAATGACATTGCCCCAACTGAACATCTCTTGTCACCAAATGAAGTTTTATTAGAAGGATTGGGTTACATTTAATTGAGTTGTTGGTCAAATGGATCCTATTGGATTCCTCAAACAATCCAGGCTCTTGCCAATACTATAGATTGCTCTGAAATCTGACAGGAAGGGCCTGTTGCATAAGAGAACACCTACACTACTCATTGAACATGGAGAAGTCAAGCTTCTACTTTAAGCTTTTGTGTTTATGTTCTACTGTCCTTGATACAAGAGGATTCTCTGCAGGCTACCAAGATGTCTTTCCTTTTAATAGCAAGGAAGTCATGAAATTTGCAGGCAAATGGATGGAACCAGATAATATCATCCAAAGTAAGGTAATCCAGACCCAGAAAAACATTCATGGTATGTACTCACTTATAAGCATTTTAGCCATATAGTGAGGGCTAATCATAGTACAAGTCACAGAGCCAAAGAAGATAAGTAACACAGAGGATCCAAGAGAGGATGCATAAATCTCCCTCAGAAGGGGAAATAGAATAGGCAGCAGAAACAGTTAAAGAAGGAACAGATTAGGAGAGGAAACTCAGAGAGAAATGAGGGTAGAGATCAGAGCTGGGGAAAGCAGGAGCTGGAGGACAGAAAGCCTGCAGAGAGGAGATAAACCATGGCCTGGGGCATTTCTGGGAGAAGCTGGAGACCTGGAGAGGCTAGACTCCTGGGAGGATGTGGGCATGACGCTAGCTGAGAGTCCTAGTAGCAGGGGCCATGGAGACTGAAGAGGACACACACCCTCTAACTAGACAAGAGTCCCAGTGGAGGAAAGAGAACACCAACCCACAAAATCTTTGATCCAAAATTTACACTGCCTACAAGATGTGCAGGGATGAAAATAGAGGAGACATTGAGGGAATGTCCAACCAATGCCTGGCCTACCCTGAGACCCACCCCATGGGAGAGAGCCAGCCCCTGACACTATTAAAAGTACTGTGCTATGCTTGCAGAGAGGAGCTTAGAATTGCTGTCCTCTGAGAGACTCCATCCAGCAACAGATTGAAACAGATGCAGACTCACAGCATTATGGAAGAGTGTGGAGGACAGAAGGTAGGTGGCAGGATCTCCACAAGATCAACAAAGTCAGTTAACCAGGGCCCAGGGGAGGCTTGCAGAGACTGAAATACCAAACCAAGCACCATGCACGGACTTGACCTAGGCCTGCTTAAACAGATGTAGCAGATGGACAGCTTGGTCTTCATGTGGGCTCCCTACTGAGTGCAAGGCGCCGTTAGCTTCTGACATGGACACTGTTGCCTGCTTTATTTTTAAAGTTTTTAAAAGAATCTTTTATTTTTTAATATGTGCATTACAGGAAACAAAACACAGTAATCCAAGAACTAAGTCTCCCAGTCACAAGCAGCTCAGCTCGGTGTGTCCTTCTAGATCCTGCAATTATAATCCTGCAATTATACAGGAGGTGCCATGCTTTCCCCCACACCGTGAATATTCACCAACTACGTGAGTATTTTCATAATCAAGAATACACCATGCTGTCTCAATCTGTCAGCCAAAATTGTAATCTTGACTTCCTTGGCTACAAAAAAATTCATAAGTGACAAAAAAAGGCAGCAGGCCTTTAGATGGATGTATTGGCAAAATTACAACTAAATTCTGCATTCCCTCAGTGCTCAGCTTACAAGGAAACACAAAGCAACAGCCCATACTAAGCACAACATTCCTAAATTCATCATCAGATCTATATAGTAACAGGAGGAAAAAGAGGTGTCCCCACTCAATAAATGTATTCATACAGATTACCTGAAAGGCACGCCTGTGGCAGGCGGTCTCAGCACACAGTTCTCGTGAGTTACATAACCTGATTCTGGGTTGAGAGAAATGGAAGAGGTTTTAGACCAGAACCGGTGAAGCAGTTTCTGCTTAGCTGTTGCCTGCTTTTTGATCATTTCTCCCTGGCAGGGCTGCCTTGCCCAACCACAGGGGAAGAGGATGAGTTCAGTTCTGTTGTGGCTTGATACTTGGGTGGATTTTGAGGGAGGGGAATCTCCCCTTCTGAGAAGTAGGGGAGGGGGAAAGAGGCAGGGACTGCAGGACCAGAAGGAGAGGAAGGAGGTGGCTATGAGAGGGATGTAAAGTGAATAAATAAATAAATAAGTATTTAAAAATTCAAAAGAAGTAGGAAAATTAGGTATGCTTCATTTAGAAGGGCACTTTTGTCAATATACATTGGGTTTATCTTGAATCATGAAATAACAGTTTTTATTTTATTTTTAAGAATTAACTTTCTTCAAAATAAAATATATCAAACTTATTACATGACTTCTTGGAAATATAGCTCATGTTAATCCTTTATGAGCACATTATTTAAAATTAGGCATAAATATTGTAAGAAAGGAAAATAATTTGATCATTTGTTTTTCAAGAGAATTTTCTTGGAAATTGGAGGAGCAGGGAGGAAATGAGGAAGGGAGAAAAGGATTGGGAGGGAATGAGGGAAGGGGCTACAGCTGGGATACAAAGTAAATAAATTGCAATTAATATAAAAAATAAAAGTTAATTTAAAAAATGGCCCCATAGTCACCTCAGAAGGTTTCAGAGGAAAAACTTAGTGTGTGGCCTACAGACGTTTCTTGTAATATTTTGGTGAAGATTGTGTCTGCTTTTTGCCCTGTCAAGAAAGAAAAAGAAAAGAAAAACAAATGCAAAAATAAAAACTGCATGAGGCTAAAGAAAGCGTTTGGGATGAACTGCATATGCAGAGGAGATTTCAATGTGCTTAAAGTACGGACGAAGTCCTGTGGTTATTAGTGGTTATTACAGAGAGAGGCTGGTGAATCTCTGAGTTGTAGGACAGCCGAGTTGCAGGAAAGCCAAAATCAGAGGCTGAGGAAAACCCTTGAAAATAGAAAGCTGGTGAAGATGTTGTTATGGTCCACAATTATGATGCTGCAGCTGGGGCACCACGGCGGGCCCATGTCAATGCGTACGCCAGGGCGTGCCGCCTTGAAGAATTACAAGCCACTGCAGCAGAGCTATTATATGGACGTTTATTGGCTATTGGGGGAAGGGAGGAGTGGAGACCTGGAGAAGGTAGATACAGTGTGGGGCCATGAGGCCAAAGAGGGGGCAGAGAGGGAGAGAAAGAGAGAGAGACAGCGGAAACAGAAAGGAGAGAGGGAGGGAGAGAGAGAGAGCGGGTGGGGACAGACAGAGCTGGGGGTGGGGTGGCCCCTTTGTCAGGCCTGCACACACCTGGCTGCCCCAGGCGGTGGCATCAGAAGATGGCATAAGCAGCTGCTAGAACCCTGCGGGCAGGCAAGCGGCAACACTTGTACACACAAGCAGCAGCACTGGGCAGCTCAGCCAAGGGGTTTCGGCTGTAGACTCAAGGAAAGAAGAAAGAGGTTATGGAGTCTCGCTCCTCGACTAAGGGAAGCTCATGAGGACAGCTTGTGTCAGAGATGTCCCTTCATGGAAGCTTAGAGAGGTCATTTCAGGAGGTTGTGAAGGTGAGGCCTGGATTGCCTTAGAGACCCTAAGATGTTACAGAGGCCAGAGCCAGGGGACACCTACCGTGAGATCTTGCGAAGAGTGGAACAAGCCTAAGAGAAAAAGATGTGTTTCAGTCAACAAAGCTGAAAGGACTTGGAGATCTGCAGAGCATTTTGACATCAGACATGGAGATTCAGAGTTCGGACTTTGCCCTGCTGGTTTGAGTTCCTGTTTTGGTCTAGTACTTCCTCACTATAGTTGCTTTCCTTCTTTTGGAACAGTAACGTGTATCCTGTGCCATTATATGTTAGAAGTATCCGTCTGCTTTTTAATTTCGATTTTACAGGGGTTACGGTTAAGAGATTGCTGAGTCTCTGAAGAGACTTTGGAATTTAAAACAGGGTTTGGACTGACAGACTATGGGGACTTTTGAAGTTGAAGTGAATGCATTTCTACATTATATGACTTCAAGCCTATGAGAGCCAAGGAGCAGAATGTGCTAGTTTAAAAATGCCCCCCTTAGGCTCATAGGGAGTCGCACTACTCAGAGGCCTGGCCTTGCTGGGATACCTGGCTCTGGTCAGAGGAAGTGCGTCATCGGGCGCAGCCTTTGAGCTATGTATCTCAAGTTCTCAGGCTCAGCTACCGAATGTTACTCTTGATAAGTTCATTCATGTGGTTTCTGAATTAACTGTTGAAACCCAGCTCTAACACAATGTCTTGACTTCTGATGTCTTCTTTTAGAATGTGTATATGCATACAGTTCACATACCACAAATATTCTTACTCTTTTGCTATATATGTTATTTACACTGAGTTAGGTTTGTTCCTGTGGAGGTGCTCAAACATAAATACTTCAATTTTATTTACTTCCAAATGTCCAAATTAACAATTTCTTTATTTCATATTAATAGGCACTAAACACATCTTTTCTTTAAAATAAATAACATGGAAACATTATATATTATAGAGACAAGTTTTGTTATTCCATTGTTTCTGAGCCTTCTTAAAGAATACACAAGAATGGAGGAGTAATTGTATCTAGAAATATTGTAAAAACTCAGTGGCTGGCTCTTTGATCACCTCCCTCTGAGGGGGGAGCAGCCTTACCAGGCCACAGAGAAGGACATTGCAGCTAGTCCTAATCAGACATGATAGGCTAGGGTCAGATGGAAGGAGAGGAGGACCTCCCCTATCCCAAGTGGACTTGGGAAAGGGCATGGGAAGAGATGAGAGAGGGAGAATGGGATTGGGAAGGGATCAGGGAGGGGCTATGGCTGGGACACAAAGTGAATAAATTGCAATTAATAAAATATTTTAAAAATAGCAATGGAAGTGGCTATTTTAGGTAAGAATTGGTCAAATGAAACAGGAAAGATCATGCTTACTAAAACACCAAGTTTCTAGTTTAAAAAGTCAATGAAAATTATAAGAAAACAAATCAATAACAGTGTAAAGTCCTGTCAGCTGCCAGCTTGCCAGCTTCAGTCTCACCCTGTGACACATGACACTAGTGCTCCTGCCGCACTCAGCAGGTGAGAACAGGTTTTGAGAGTAAAATTTACTCTTCCCACCCGCATCACAATTCTCACTTCACTTGTGCTAAGTGATAATGAATATTTTGATTCTGTTGATTACCTAAAATATTACCTTCTTTACATTTGAGATATAGATGCTTGAAATACTAACGGCAGGTTTTAGTGCTATGTACAATCTGCATATATATGTGTGTGCCATATATATATGGCAGAAAGAATATTCCTCACATTTCTTCACATGCAACTGACTCACCTAAGTGTCAAATTAAAATAATGCACAAATGAATTATAAAATGGCATTGGACTAAATCATTACTCAATCACAAAACGGACTGGTTAGTTCACATACTCTAACTCCTAAGTAAATAGCTATTCATGACATCAAGAAATATGGACTTAACTATTTTACTATTTGATATAAAAGAGTTAGTGTTTGGCAGAACTGAAATTCTTTCTGAGAACATAATTCTGAGATGGCCATGTGTTGAGGAAGCATGAGAGTGTTTTCATAGTGGTGAGAAATTCCAACAGGTGAGGTCATCATAAAGGTTCCTCCACCAACATTAACTGGGCTTCACTGTTCTTGGTCCTTGGCAGACATTGTGACATTCATTCAAGTCTTACACAAAGTATATTCTTGGAAAACAAATCTGTTTTATTAAAAATGTGAATGGCTAATAAAAATCACATAAAGACCACAGTGCAGATAAGAAAAATAAATACTAGTACCACTGATGATAAATTCTATCATTTCCAAAGACAAACATTTATTTTCCCAACTAGTGAAACCACATGAGTACATTCCCTAAAAGAAGTCCCCCCAACAGCAGTTTCTTAGGGAGTGTCAAGAAGTAGCAGCTGCCCTGGGAGTCATTGCCTTAGATAACATGTATCTTTTACGGCACTCCCAGTGCCTGGCTCTTCATTATCTGCATGTAAAGCAATGCCAATGTTGCCCCAGGGATACCTAAGGAGGCAGCAGTATTTCTCAAGCTACAGTGTGCATACAAATCAAATGAGATCGTGTTAAAATGCAAATGCTGATTCAGTGGGTCTGGAATAGGGCATGTACTTACATGTTTTTAAACAAGCTCCCAGGTGACCTCCATGTTGCTGGTCAATTATTGAATAACCATTTCATAGGGAAAAGAGAAAGGGAATAACAAGGCTTTGTCTTCACCAGCATACCGCTGCTGGTATCATTGCTCATCACTGCTGTGTTCTCACCAACCGAGAGCTTTTGATAGTAGCAGGGTGCAAATACTGAGATGTCTGAGGTGCTTTTCATGCCTCAGTGACAGACAGTCCTGTTCTTACCTTTCTCCTGCTCCTGGCACAAACCCATGGACAGAAGAAACTTGCCTTCTCTCCTGAGTCTTTATTGTTCTTCATGCTAACCTCACTTTCTCTTTCTTGTTCACTTTCTTTGTCTAATCCCCCAAAAGAAGTAGACTCAATAAATGTTTTAGAAATAACATGTGCATGGCTATGTGGAGTTGTAAAATACTTCAAAATATACACCTTGCCAAACACGCGTCAAGAAACTCAAACTTGCATACCAGGAACCTGACCCACATTCAAGTACTCACTCATACTTGAATGAGTTCTTACAGAGCAGAGGTTCTCAACCTGTGGGCCATACTCCCAAAGACCATTAGAAAATACACTAATATTTGCATTATTATTCATAACCAGCAAAAAATACAGTTAGGAAGAAGCAACAAAAATAATTTTATGGTTGTAGTCATCACAATACGAGGGGTCATATTAAAGAGCTGCAACATTAGGCGTGTTGAAAGCCACTGTTTTAGTCTCTTGTGACTGAAGTTATACATCACGAAAAAGATAAGTCCTTATATATATATATATATAAACAAATAATATATGCATGCAATAATAAATAAATTTAGGCCATGAATATGAAGGAGAGTGGGTATTTGGGAGGTTTTGGAAGGAGGAAATGGAAGGGGAAAATATTTTTAAAACACAATATCAAAAATTATAATTCGTAGTTATCCACAACAAAGCATGAAGAACAATAAAAAACTTTTATTCTGAATCATAATGTTTCAATTACCTGTTATGTTAATATATAATTGAATCTTTCTCCCTTCATGGGGGTACTGCAGAACTATTTTAACAAAGGATTTGCCACTCTTTAAAGATAAACACAATTATCATAAGATTTTAAAAATTTTACTCATTTAATTAAAGTCAGGATATATGAAATACAAAACAAAGCAACAAGTACAGCTATACCTAAGTCTTAGAGCTGATATATCTTGTGGTAACTCTCCCTACTTTCCTGTGTATGAAAATGTTTCTGATCAATTTCCACTATGCCTCATCCCATAATTTCACTGCTGTCTATTTTTCATTTAATATTTTGTTAGCATTTGGATTATTTCGTTCCCTTTTCATGTATACTCACAAATCTCATTTGAAGTAAGCCCTAAAAATTTCTCGTGCAAAAGCTAGTTCAAACTGAAGGAACATGTTTGTGCAAAGCAGCAGGAGCTGGAGAACTCTGCTGCCAACAGCCCGCAGGGGAAGCCGTCGCGAGACTGAGCAGATTTAGCGTGCCTCTCGCTCATATTTACACACAGTGCAGTTACTGTTTTGTTTACAGTGGTTTCTCTTCTGATAATAGCGTTCCTGTGAGCTCCCCAGCTTTGGCATTATAGTGAGCTTTAACCCTGGAGCTCTTAACTAATTCTCATTTACCAAAATCAAACTTAGTTTCCTGTGCAAAAAATAATGTGTTTCCAAATAAAATAAAAACACAGGTTTAAATAAACAAATTAGAGCTGCCAAATTTTGTTTGTGTAGAGGAATTTTAATCCAGCAACATGGCTGTTCTGGCAAGGAATCACATCAAAGACCTAGGTCTGTGTGATCCAGCTGAAATACAGTTTTAATCCTTCTGGCTGGAATTCAGTACACACCTGAAAAAAATGGTGTGTAAATGAGTGGCAGACAAATTGACAACTCAGATAGGATATACTCAACTTACATGAGATAGATAAATAAGTAGGTAGGTAGGTAGATAGATAGATAGATAGATAGATAGATAGATAGATAGATAGATAGATAAGTAGGGAGGTAGATAAATAGAAGATAGATGAGAACTTCAGAGCAGGGCAGAAGAAAGGATTTGGACAGTCAATACAGTACAGTGGAGGAGAGGACAATACAGGAATATAGTACAGCTTGTGCTATCAGGTTGAATTCAGTGCAAGCAGGCAGTTTGTGCACTTTAGTTCATGGAGTTGGTAGGCAGTTTTTTTCTAGCAGAGCAATTCAGAGAGCAAGTTTGATATAGTCATCTGGGAGAGCAGTTTTAAAGCCAAAATACCTAGGTTGAACCATCTAGCCAGAGTTCAGAAAGAGCTAGAAAGTGTGAGCTTGCTTAATCAGCAGTAAGACATGGAGGCTGAAAATGTTCCAGGCTTAGTTTTGCAGACTGAGGCTGGAAGCTGAAGCCTTCAGGGTCTGGGCTTAGTATGGAGGCAAGAAGATTTCAAGCCTAGGCCTAGGGATATTTAGATAGAAATGCTCTGGGCTTAGCCCAAGCCGTGCATTAGTAAATCTTGCGTATGGCTCTCATCTCATCCCATCATCTGAGAAAATAAAAACAACAATTACATATATATATATATATATATATATATATATATATATGTACTAAAATAAACACTTGAAAAAGACAGGATTTTTATGAAAGGATGTTATGGAAACTAGATATCTGTTATCAAAAAAATAAAACTAGATTCTGTCTCTTACTATTCCTGCACACACACACACACACACACACACACACACACAAAAAAAAAAAAAAAAAAAAACTCGAGGTGTATAAAACACCCAGAATAAAACTGAAATTGTTAGAAGAAAAGTAGGAAATGTGGCACATGATTAAGACATGGGAGACGTTTTCTAAAAATGCCTGAAGCTGCTCAGAAATAGAAGCCAATAGACAATTAGTAGTTCAAAAGTAGAAAGCTTCTGTACAATGAGGATTAATCAGTTGAGCAACAGAGCAGGCTACAGAATGGGAAAACATCTTTACCAGCTATACCTCCATTAGAGGGTAAATGTTTACAATTTAAAAAAAAACCTCAAAATACAAAACATAAAAAACCCAAACAACCTGATTTAAATTTTTACTAGAGGTTGAATTGAACATAGTTGTGAAATTGCTAGAAAACACAATGAAAAGTATATGATATCCTTGGATTACAAGGAACTACAGATTAAAATTATTTTGAGATTCCATTGCATCATAGACAGTCATAATGGCTAATCAAAAGGCAATGAAAGCTGGTGGAAATTCTGGGAAAGGGGAACCCTGTTGACTCTTGGTGGGAGTGAAAGTTGCAGCTTCTATGGAAATCAAAACAATAAAGACGTTTGCTCATCCATGCTCATGGCTAAATTATAGAAATAAATGTGCATATACACAGTAGAATTGTGTTCAGTTATAAAGAAAATGAAAATATAAATTTTGTAGGTAAGGAGATGCAATGGTAAAAATTACACAGTAAAACAGGTTCAAAAAGACAAATACCATATATCATATTTTATATGAGAATGTCAGCTTTGAATCTTAGGTACATTTAGAAGCCAGAAAATTAGGAGAAAGCCATTGAAATAGAGAATGCTTTAAGGTAGAGGGCAGAGAGTGAAATAAAGGTGATATGACTAATGGTCCAGGCAGCGGTTGAGAGGAAAGGGCCAATGACTAGACTGAAAAGGTTAAACAAAATAAAAGCAATCCAAAAAGCTGTGTGGAAAACTAGCATTTTAAGCCAATGAAAAACACTTTTGGATAAATAGTGATATGAATTGGAAGATAATGGTATTTCTACAGGTCGGATCCATGCAGCACAAATCCCAGTGCCAGGTGGGAGAAACTGATACAGTGATATCACGGGGACCCAGAGGGTCCTAACATAACACAAGCTCTTGCCAGTTCTCTTGCTTACCCACCAGAGCCAGCTGATAGGATCCTTCTGGGGACATGTCACATAGGTTTTAGGGATATAACACTGGAGCAGAACAGAAGTGTTTGTCCTGATTAACTTTCATGGTACTGAAGGTGGCATGCAGGTTTCTAGGGAGGGAATGTTTCAGTGATGTTGTCTGTCCATGAGCACCACAATACCAACAGGCCAGGCAGGAAGCACCCAGTATTGCAAGAGGTGGTTCATGCCATGTTAAAACATATTATAAAAAAACGATTAAAATTCCATTATAAACCATGTTCAAAACCTATGTTCAGTGCTTGATTCGGCAACACATATACTAAAATTGAACGATACAGAGAAGGTTAGCATGGCCCTTGTGCAAGGATGACATGCAAATTCGTGAAGCGTTCTGTACTTTTTGTTGGTCTACCTGGATGTCTACATGTAGAAAAGTGCAAATAGATCCATACTTATCACCCTGCACAAAACTAAAGCCCCAGTGGATCAAAGACTGCAACATAAAATCAGACACACTAAATCAGTTAAAAGAAAAAGTGGGGAAGAGCCTTGATCTCATTGGCACAGGAGACAACTTCCTGAACAGAACACCAACAGCACAGGATCTAAGATCAACAATCAATAATTGGGACCTCAGGAAAAGCTTCTGTAAAGCAAAGGACACTGTTGTCAGAACAAAACGACAGCCTACAGACTGGAAAAGGATCTTCACCAACCCTATATCTGACAGAGGGCTAATATCTAGACTATTTAAAGAACTAAAGTAGTTAAAAAACAACAAATCAAGTAATCCAATTAAAAAATGGGGTACAGAGCTAAACAGAGAATTCTAATGAGAGGAATATTAAATGGCAGAGAAATACTTAAAGAAATGTTCAATGTCCTTAGTCATCAGGAAAATGCAAATCAAAATGACCCTGAGATTTTACCTTACACCCATCAGAATGACTAAAATGAATAACTCAAGTGACAACACATGCTGGAGAGGATTTGGAGAAAGGGGAACCCTCCTTCACTACTGGTGGGAATGTAAACTTATACAACCACTTTGGAAATTAATATGGAGCTTTCTCAGACAATTAGGAATAGCGCTTCCTCAAGATCCAGCTATACCATTCCTAGGCATATATCCAAAAAACACTGAAGTATATAACAAGGACATCTACTCAACCATGTTTGTAGCAGCTTTATTTGTAATAGCCAGAAGCTGGAAAAAACCCAGTTGAGGAATGGATACAGAAATTGTGGTACATCTACACAATGAAATATTACTCAGTGATAAAAAAAAAAACAAGGAAATTATGAAATTTGTAGGTAAATGTGGGAACTCGAAAGGATTATCCTGAGTGAGGTATCCCAGAAGCAGAAAGACAAACAGGGTATATACTCACTCATAATTGGATTAGACATATATTATAGGATAAACATACTAAAATCTGTACAACCAAATAAGCTAATCAGGAAGGAGGACCCTGGCTAAGATGCTCAATCCCATTGAGAAAGGCAAAGAGGATGTACATCAGAGGAGGGAGAAAACAGGGAACAGGACAGGAGCATACCATAAGTGGCCTCTGAAAGGCTCTACCCTGTAGGGTATCCAGGCAGAAGCTGAAACTCACAGCCAAACTTTGGGCAGAAAGCAGAGAATCTTATGAAAGAAGGAGGAGATAATAAGACCTAGAGAAGACAGGAGCTCCACAAGAACAGCAACAGATCCAAAAAGTCTGGGCAAGGGAGGGGTCTTTTCTGAAACTGATACTCCATCCAAGTACCACTCATGAAGATGGCCTGGAACCCCTGCACAGAAGTGCCCTATGGTAGCTCAGTATCCAAGTGGGTACCCTAGTAAGGGGAACAGGAACTGTCTCTGACATGAACTCAGTGTCTTGCTCTTTGATAACCTCCCCCTGAGGGGGGTGGAGCAGCCTTACAGGCCACAAAAGAAGACAATGCAGCCCACTTCTGATGAGACCTGATAGACTAGGATCAGAGGGAAGGGGAGGAGGACCTCCCTTATCAGTGGACTCGGAGAGGGACACAAGTGGGGAAGAGGGAGGGTGAGACTGAGAAGGGAGGAGGGAGGGAGGTACAGGGGGGATACAAAGTGAATAAACTGTAATTGATAAAAATAAAATAATTTTTAAAAACCTATGTTCAAAACACATAAAAGAAATTATTTTTAAAATTAATAAAAAGATTATACTAAAAAGACACCTGGTTTAGGAGGTCTTGAGTTGTTTAACTAAAGGAGTGGTTCCAAACTGACTTCTAAGTGTGTGTGTTATTACTCATAGATGCATGCTACACCCAGCTTACCCAGAAAAATCTCATCGCACAAACTACGATGATGAGGTTAAAGGCTTATGTCTACTACAGGTGCTAATAAACAACTGTTCGTCTCTAAACAAGTTACTTATGCCATTCCTTCTAGGCTCAGGAATCATTGCAGAAGAGCCGGAAGTCAGAACATAACAGACAGAAGGGCTGCAATAGCGAATTGTCTGGTCATAAGATTGCTGGAGCTGGTTCTGTACATGACTGGGCCCATAATCCATCAATCAGGGATCTCTGAGAGATTTATATGATCATACTCTACCCCAAAGAACTGTTGGCTACTGCTAGACTTAGAAAGAAAGTCAATGTATGTATAAATTATGTATAAATTACCATGCGTCAGTGACTGGTTAAAAACCACAGTTACACACATGGTCATGGCTAAGTTCTGTGAATCTCAAGATAAAACTGAAAACATGAGTGTGATACAGGGACTCCACGCTGAAAGAGGAGAGGGGTTGACAAGTGTGTGGAGGAAGACAAAGAGGGTAGAGGTGGAAGTGGCAAGAATGCAGTACAGGAACATATGAAATCATTAAAGAAGATTAATAAAAGTCATGATAAAATAAACCGTTTCATATCTATAATGTCTATATGCCCATGCTTTAATTTAAATTATATTGTTTGTAGAATCAGAAACTTAATTAAATTGAATTGTTCTCACCACTACATTTCAATCCAAATATAATATTGCAAAATATTATATTAAACAAAGAGAAACTTACATAAAATAATTTTTGAATAAACTTAAATCATGGAACTAATCATAATCACTTATATTAGTGGCCATTTAATTTCTGAGGCTTCAAATCAAATAATGTGAACATAGAGCCATTATCCAGGTAATAGTTCTCACTTACAATATCACCGCAACAGAGAAGGAAATTTCTGTTCTGTTCCTCATCACAGGATGGGCTTAGGATGGATGAATTTAAAAGTACATTAGTTCTCTATAGAAAACAAACCCTAAAAACGCAGCTTCAGCGTGGAAAGCCTATCAGCATTTGATGCTCAGCGGGACCCCACACATAACGTTAGAGTCTGAGTGGACCTTGGATTGGATTGCAGCTGGGCTGTGTAGGAGGGCCTGGAGCAAGGTCTTTCCGTAGTTACTAACTTAGTGGGAGCATCAACAATTAAACGCCAGGTTCACCAGCCGTGTCTCTTCATGTTCAAGCCTACTGACTTTCTAGAAAGAACCCCAACACATTTGTGGTCATGTATGAAATGGAGCTAGACTGTAGACCACATATATGTTTAATATAAACCTGTTTAAATAAGCTAAGCTTCTAGAGGTGAGTTAAGTGAGATGTAGGAGACATTGCACTTACCGAGAAGTGAAATGGGCCAAATAATTCCTTGCCATAATTGCTTCTCACCAGTGCCATGTGCTATATACTGTAAAAATTAGAAAATCATCAATGTGATTTCTAAAATGGCGGTAGGAATCATTCTTTTACTCACAAAATTGGTTGAATAGTTTACTCCCTCCTTTAAGAAAAATTTTAACTTTTGACATTGAGTACATCCTATTTTCTGAATTTTCAGCCTACTTCACCATATCCCAATTTCCCACTATCTTTGTAGGTTTCCTCTTTAAAAAAATAAAAAGAAAAGAAAGAAAAGATTTATTTATTTTTTATTTTTTTATGGATATGAGTGCTCTGTCTGCACCTACACTTTCACGCCAGAAGAGGACATCAGATCCCAGTATAGATGGTTGTGAAACATAATATCATTGCTGGGAATTGAATGCAGGACCTGTGGAAGAGCACACAGTGCTCTTAACTGCTGAGCCATCTCTCCAGCCCTGGAAGTTTCCTCTCAACATCTGGTGTGTGTGTGTGTGTGTGTGTGTGTGTGTGTGTGTATGTGTGTGTGTGTGTGTGTGCGCGCATGCACATATGTAAATATTTTCCAAATGTTCAGCCCAGTTTCTTTTCCTTTCTTAAGCTCTACTGATCCATTGCATACTTACCAACTCAATTAAAATGTTTTAATATCAGAAAACTTTAGTTTAACAATGCACTTTATAAATTAAACTGTTCTTTGACGGAATGATGGATATCTAAAATACCTTCTAATCACACTCACCCTTCAACGTGCAGACTTTTTAATGAATTCATTCCAACACCTTCATGTCTACCAGTCTTGCTCAAATAAACAAATTATGGTGTTGTTTACCTCAGCTTCGGCCTCAAATAGTCTGAGGTACTTCTCTCTTGTGAAAAGATTCCAGCATTTAAAATGTTGACAGTTCTGGGCTGGACTCTTCAAAGTAAACCGGCATTTCACTTTTCTGCTGTTTTCATGGAATCTTCTGTCTTGGAAACGCTGGGGTCTCTTTACTTACTTACTGACATGTCACCAGTCTTACGGCAGAAGTTTAAGACTGCTCTGTAGAAACACAAACAGCACTTAATATAAATTCACTCATGAACCAAAACATGGTCACGTCTTCCATTCATCATTAAAATATTTAAATTCTTTTCTCAAATTCAGTTCAGTATATGACTAGGAACTATGATTTATCCACCTATATCCAGAAAACCTGTGTTGGTCTATGAAGTATGACAATATGTTACATGGTTGAAATTCACACCTGTTGTTTTCTAACATGCAAACTGGCCTTGATATTTTCACATATGAACATGACATTTGTTGTACCAAGATCTAATTTTAGAATAATGAGTAACTATTGAAAAGAATCTACAAATATTAAAAGAAATGACTCTACAAGCAGTAATTATTTGGGCTATTAAAATAGAAATATAGTTTAGTTATCCAGAGAAAACATTTTAATGCCATTTGTACTTATTGACATTTCCTCTAATTCAGTTAAGCAGTACATACACAGCAAAGAGTATTTACTGATAGTTCAACATGTGTTAATTAGAGGATGAACATACTGTGACAATCCTGGTAAGTCATTCCCTGGTGTGCTTAACCGCTAAAACATGGTTAGGACGATGCAATATTTGCTGTCTTGGATGGATTATCGTAACAAAGGTGATGAGCTTCACCTGTTAATGTTACATTATGGAACAAACTAATGGTGTGTGGATATTACAGTTACCACAGATGAAAGGGAACGGCAGTAAGGAGCTACAGTTTCCAGGGAGGGCCCTGATCTGTTGTAAAGAAGAGTATGGACGACAGCAATGTGACTGAATTGTTTGAAGAAAGCTCTGCATCACCTTGGGGTGATTGCTGCAGTGTGCGGGTCCTTGTGTGTGAGGTGCAGGTTTCTCATCGCCTGCTCTTAGAAACACCTCAGACTTCCACCCCTCTGTCAACGACGTATTAAACGTATCATAGCATTAGGTCTGTAGGAAGACATATCTCAATAGGGAACATCATTCGTACAAAAGCCTTTATGGAACTAAAAGAATGATTTTATAGTAAAGATATTGGCATGTGATAGAAAAATAAGAATAAGAAGTTTACAATGGATTTCAGAATCTTAACTGGCAATAATTATTGTATATTAAAATATGCCTCTTGAATTCCTAGACAATGGTACAAAATTAAAACAACGAGTTTCTCAACTTTAACTTTAAATAATGCATAATATTTTTAACAGGTGAAATTCTCATGTAAGGTGCAATTAAATCTAACAACTTTACAAGAAATTGGTATTAGGGTGTTTAGTATGACATATTTCCCTTTATTTCTGAACTACACCTATATGAGAGGAAACATTAGGAATTTCATCTTTTTATATATTTTTCCATTATCTCGATAATACTTTAAAGTTCTTTTAAGTGTCATTGGAAGTCTGGGATATTGCTGATAAATAGTTATTGTTCTGCTTGGAGCCATTCAGAGTGTATTTTCGCAAATACAGAGAATCCATGCTTGATTCATAGAAATAGCTAAAAACTTATTTTATAATAAGCATTATGAAGAAAACATAAACAAGGGTATATGATTAAAAGTCATGACTTTTTATGTTAGAAGTGTGTAAAAAAAGACAAAAGAAAGATTGCTGATGGGATTTCTTGGTACGTTAAAGAACTTGTTACAAAGTCCATTGACCTTACCATGTGGGAAGAGAGAATCCATTCAGGAAAGGTTTCTACTGAACTATACATGTGTTTCTGACACATGCTTGGGAAGCATATAGTAAATAAATAAGTAAAATTAAAGAAAGAAAGGAAGAGAAGGAAGGCAAAGAGATTGAGAATAAAGAAGGGAGAGAAGGATGGGGGAGGAAAGGAAGAGACAGGCAAAGACAGAGAGAGAGATAGAACGTTTTAAGAATCCACCATGATGATGAAAGTGTCAACTGAACAGAAGTCATGCCACTTAAGACTTAAGAGAAACCAATCAGTATCAAGCTCCTGTAGATCTTGATATGAATTTGGAGAGGTTTACATGGAAATGTAAAGCTTTATGTGAGCACTGTGAAGCCCATTTCATCTTCTCATTGGTGAACGGTCTCTGAATGGACAGGGCGGTAATCTAGTCAGTCCTGTAAGAGAGATCACGGTGTCTGTAGAATATTGAGAGTAAAACTGTACAGTTGGGTACTGATATCAGACAAATCAGATTTCAGAACAGGTAGCATTACTATGGGTTCCCAGGAACCAAATAACGTGTTGTTGACTCAGCCAGCAGGCATGGTGGTGTAGCGTAGGGGGAAGAACACTTGCCCAATACTTCAGAAGCCAGGAGCTGTTCTGCCCACAAGTAATTTCAGTGCTCACTCAGTGGACGGAGGCAGGAAGGTCAGAAATTCAAGCTCTTCCTCAGCTACATAGTAAATGAAAGGAAAATCTGAAGTAGGTCATATCCTCTGTCAAAAACAGGCCATGAGGTAATAGAAACCTAGAGCTGATGACAGCTTTAGGATGCAGCTTAGAAGCAGACCAGGCAGGACTTACTAATTATCTGTAACCGTGCTTGTGAATTAAAATGAACACCAAATCCTTGGTTTACAAGGATTTGGACTCATCACAATGGTGAATGACATTGCTTGGGATGGAAGATAGAAAGAGATAAAACAGGTCTTATACTTTATAATTGTGACGTGTCTTTTTCTACGTTTTCTGATGATGATGGTGGTGGTTCTGCTGCTGCTGCTGGGCTGCTGTGGTGTGTGTGTGTGTGGGTGTGTGTGTGTGTGTGTGTGTGTGTGTGTGTGCATGCACATGCATACATGTGCCACATTGCTTTCCATATTTCTGTTTTTCTAACTGGCAATTTTATATTTTACAATTCTACAAGATTTTAAATGCTTCAGTTGTGTTACAGTCAGTTGCCTCTGGATACTGCCTCACTCTGCGAGTTCACAGGCTTATCTGTCCTGTTCATTTAAAAGGCCTAGTTTGCTTGGTGTCCTCCATCCTGTCTGGCTCTGTGCTCCTTCTGCCTCCTTTTCCACAGGGTTTCCTGAGTCTTGAGGGAAGGGATCTGAAGGAGACATCCTGTTTAGGAGTGAGTGTTTCATGTTCTCTCACTCTGTCTGCATCATGTCTGGCTTTGGGTCTCTGTGTTTGTTCCAATCTTCTGTAGGAAGAAATTTCTCTGACAATGACTGTGTAAGGTACTGATAATATTTGTCTTTCTAATAGCAAATAATAATAATAATAATAATAATAATAATAAGTTTTCTTTTAACAGGGCCCCAGGGTTAATATGTTTACCATGTTAACATAAGCGGGACATTTTGTGAGTCATCTAAAAATGTAGCTGAATTTTCCTCACTCTTTTGACTTGCATCTGCTCCCTCTGTATCCCTAGAATCTGTGTGTTAAGAGTTCCAGTGCTCTTAGAAGGGGTTTATGTTCTTATAATGGGTCTGTGTTGCAGTAGGCTTCCAATGAGTTCCCCAATGAGGGGAATGATTTATAACTCAAAGGCTCAGACTGTCTCTGCAAGTATGTATAAGATATTGATAATTTTGAATTCTAAATTTAGATATTCAGAATTGATACTGTGAACTATTGATCCATAATTAACTAAAAATTTATTAATAATGATGTGTGACTTAGGACTGTAAAAATTGAAACTTCCGTAAGAGATTATGAAACAGAAAGATAGTTCTTCTCCAATAATTATTTTATACTGTAGTAGACTGGGGATGAAATAGTGAAAGAAATAAAGATTTGCCAATGCAAAACTAAGGGCTGCATTTTAACTGTGACAGAAACTAAGATTAGAGAGGTACAAATTGATTGCAATAAAAATATATACTAAACATCATGAGAAAGGTTGAAATAGATACTTAATTTTCACAATTTATTTAAATTGTCCTATCCTGAAACTCTGATGAAATGCATTTAATATGAATATATACATAATTTAAACGATGTATATTTTATCATAAATAAGTGTTCTTTTTTTTGCAAAATATGTGCTGTGGAAAAAAAGATAATTACAAAATTAGACTTGCTGTTAGACATAAGCTCTCTGGTAAAATTTAAGCACATAGTAATTAATAATTCTAGTTAGTAATTTTGAAGGATTGTCTGGTAATTTCTGTAATGACTGAGGTGGTTTGAATAGGAATGGTCCTCATGGATTAATGTATTTGAGAGATGGGTCCATTGTGTGATAATTTTAGGAGGAATGGCCTTGTTGGAGAAGGTGTACTTGTATGTATGTATGTATGTATGTATGTATGCCTGCTTGCATGCTTGCATGTATGCATGCCTCTGATGCCCAAGCCAGGCCGGTGGCTCTCAACTTCTCCTCTGAATCCAGATCCAGATGAAGAATTCTCATCAACCATGTGTGACTGCATGTCACCATACCTCAACCATGATGATAATGAACTAAACCTATGAATTTCAAGACAGCCCCAACTAAATGCTTTTCTTTACCACTGTTGCTGTGGTTATGGTGACTCTCCACAGCAATAAAATCCTGACTAAAGCAGACGTTGGTCCCGGGAGTGGCTATTTCTCTCATAGGCAGGAAGATGTTTTTGTTTGGAGGAAGGGGGACTATGGGACTTTGGGTTAGGAAAGCAGTGGAATGCTTTCAGCCCTGCTTACTGGGCCATCCTAGTAGGAACATCGAAGACAGTGGTGCTGAGCAAGATGTGAACTGTGGAGGCCGAGAAATGCAAGTCTCAGAGAAGAACACTTATGCGTGGGAGAGAGACGCTTCCCGTGGTATCTTGGTGAAGAAAACGTATGCTTCAGCCCTTAAAAAAAAAAATCTGTCTGAGGCTAAAGTGAAGAGCTTGGGATGAATTGCATTGACAGGACATTTCAAAACATCCTAGTATTGACTCTGTTATGTGGTTCACTTTTATGCAGATTTAGAATGAAAAAAAGCAAGTTGAGCAATGAACAGTACAAAATGTACAATTTGAAGAGAAAGGGGCACCAAGTAGAATGGAGATAAATCTTGTATTCAAGGAGATAAACAGATTAAAGAAAAGTCTGATGTTAAATGCAATACAGAAAGTGACATCAAGGCAAAAGTTCACCCAAATAATCTTCCAGCCAGTGAAAAGGAATTAAAGAAAAGCTCAGAGACAATTGTTGTAATGTACTCCTTTAATCTCAGCACTCTAGAGTCAGAAACAGAAGCAAGCAGATCTCTGAGTTCAAGGACAGATTGGTATATGGAGGAAATTCTAAGACAGGTAAGGTTAGGTAGTGAAGGAATCCATCGAAAATAGAAAGCTAAAGATGTGCTTGAACAAGGAGGTGAGGTCCAGTCCCAGAAGTTAGCAGAATTTGGC
Source organism: Psammomys obesus (assembly GCF_907164565.1). NCBI lineage: Eukaryota > Metazoa > Chordata > Mammalia > Rodentia > Muridae > Psammomys > Psammomys obesus. The sequence continues at coordinate 4,945,319 of NW_026596962.1, read as the reverse complement.
AGCTGAAGCTGCATAAGTCTGTCTTTAGGGTCAAGGATAGAAGAGAGGGGCTGTGGAACCTCCCTCTATGACTCAAAGCCACGGAGGCCAACCATGTGTCAGGGGGATCCCTGCATGAAGGCCTAGAGAGACCATTGTGTAAAGATGTGAATCTGAAATCTGGATTGCCTTGGAGACCCAAAATATTGGAGATGTCCGAGCATCTCCTTGGATGCTGCCATGGAAATATGCCAATGAGAGCTGATGACAGGGAGTGGAACCAGCCCAGAAGAGAGAAGAGTGTTGCAATCAATAATTCTGAGAGGAGATGGAGATGTGAAGATGAGTTTGGAGTTTGTCTAGCTGGTTTTCTTTCTAGCTTTGACCCAGTATTGTCTAATTACGATCTCATCCTTCCATTTTAAAATGGCATTGCATATCCTGGGCCATCAGGTGTTAGAAGTGTGTGATTTGCTTTTTGATTTTGATATTGTAGGAGATTGCAATTAGGAGACCCAATGAGTCTCAGTAGAGACTTTGAAATTTGGAGTTTGTTTTTAATTCTATTTTATTATATGTTTTTTTCATTCATTTTACTAACTTTGGAGTTTTAATTGGTGTTGATATTATGATAGAATATGATGACTTGTTAAGTTTGATTAATTACATTTTGCATTATAATATAACTAAAAGCCTATTGGCCCTCCTAAACTCATGTTTTTGATTGGCTGGTCCATAAGGTGTGACACTATAAGGCGTAGCTTTATTGAAGTAGGTGTACCTTTGTTGAAGGAACTGCTGGTGTTCCAACAATGACATCTTTGACGTCTGCAAGATAAGATGCTGGACTTACCTTTTGATAAAACAATTAAATAATAACAGTGGCCTTCACTTATTATACAAATGTACAGTGAGTAGTTTTTTCTCACAGGGTCGGCTAGTTAGAGCAAACCATGAAAGTCACAGATCTACTCCAAGCTCCAGAGAGGATCACCTGAGAAGACATGAAACAGAGGTCGTAGTTGCAGCTCCTTTCCATCAGGGGCTCATGCCCATTGGACCAGCTTTCTAAAGTCCTCCCAGGTCTCCCTCTATGTACAATTACAACATGACGTTCCAGGTTCCGGGTAACAGATGAGAATTAGTGGTACTGCCAATGAATGCCAGCTGTTAGGAAGCCATTTAGGTTAGACATTATTTGAAACTCTTTGAAAAAAAAGTAAATATGAAGAAAAATTGAAAACTTCCATTTGCCTGCTATCCCTGATCTGTAGTTCTATAAATTATAGGTTTATTATAATACATAGTCTAAGGATTGCTGCTATATCCAAGAACTCTTTTCATGATATCTTTCTTAAGAAGCATTGTTATCTTAACTAGCTCAATAAAATACTTGCAAGCAGTTATAAAGACAAGCATAAAAAGAGATTATGTTCCATAACCAATTTGGCTTTATCCTTAAAATGCAGGGATGTTGCCCAGATGCCCCTCAACTGAAGAATGGATGCAGAAACTGTGGTTCATCTATACAATGGAGTATTATTCAGCAATGAAAAATAAGGAAATCATGAAATTTGCAGGTAAATGGTGGGACCTGGAAAGGATCATCCTGAATGAGTTGTCCCAGAAGTAAAAAGACACACACGGTATATACTCACTCATATAAACATACAACAAAGAATAAAGCCACTAAAATCTGTACATCTAAACATACTAAGCAAAAAAGAGGACCCTAACTAAAATGTTCAATCCCCATCCTGAAAGACAAAAAGGATGGACATCCGAAGAAGAAGAAAACAGGAAACAACCTAGGAACCTGCTACAGAGGGCCTCTGAAAGCCTCTGCCATGCAGACTGTGAAAGCATATACTGAGCCTGATGGCCAACTGACGGGCAGAGTGAATGGAATTTTATGTAAGAAGTAGGAAATAGTAAGAGCTGGAGAGGACAGGAACTCCATAGGAGAGCAACAGAACAAGAAAATTTGAACACAGGGAACTTCCCAGAGACTCATACTCCAACCAAGGACTATTCATGGAGATAACCTAGAACCCTGACAATGCAGCCACTTTTGATGAGAACTGATAGACTAAGATCAGAAAGAAGGAGAGGAGGACCTCCCCTATCAGTGGACTTGGGGAGGGGCATGCATGCAGAAAGGGGGGAAGAGTGGGACCGGGAGGGGAGGAGGGAGGGGCTTATGGGGGGATACAAAATTAATAAAGTGTAATTAATAAAAGTTAAAAAAAGAAAAAAAATCAGAAAAAAAAAAGAATTTAAAATGCTCCCTTGTCAAACTTGTCTAGATTTTAGAAAAGAAACTTGTTGCAGAAACTACTGTGAATTTCAAAATGTTAGTTAAGTAAAATATTAAAAGTTACTCATATTATATAAAAAAATGCAGGGATGTTTAAACATATGCAAGTCAACAAACAAAATAAACCACATAAATGGATTAATGACTAAAATCATATAATCATCACAATATATGCAGAGAAAAGATTTTTTAAACATCCACAATGGCTTCATCCTAAGTCTTGGATGATACAGAGCTAAAGTAAACATAACCTCAACTCAATAAAAGCTTTATGTAAGAAACTCGTGTATCATCCTGAACGGAGAACAGCTTGACAGTCCACATGAATCAGGAGAAGGACAGGATGCCCATTATCTTCAGTCCTTTTCAAAGAACTAGCTGGAGCAGTAACACTAAAAAGGAAATTAAAGGGATATAAAGAGGAAATTAAGTCTAATTATCCATATTTGGAAAAGATATGACAGCATACATTAATGATACCAAAATTTCTACCAAAAAAATCTTCTAAAAATGATAAACAAATTCAGTAATGTGACATAATACAAAATCTACTTGCATAAATAAATAACTCTTCTCTACACAAAAAGAAGCATATAAAGAAAGAAAGAGATCATGAACGTACTCCATTCCCAACCACCAGAAAAATGATAGAATTGTAAAGGAATAAACCTAACCAAGGAAATTAAGGTCCTCTACAATAAAAATATAAAACATGTAGCAAGAAAGAGAAAAGAGAAAAAGGAAAGCATTATATGCTCATGAATTGGCAGAATTAACATTGTGCAAAAGACCATTCTTCAAATAACTATTTACATATTAAGTGGAGTTTCAATCAAAATATCCATGTCATTCTTCACAGGAACACAAAAACTATCTAAAATTTCATACAGAATCACAAAATCCCAAATAACAAACAAACAAAAAAAGAAAAAGCAGCTGAAAAATGAACAATGCCAAGGGAGTACCATCCCAGATCTTAAGTTATATTACATAGCAATAGTAAAAAAATAAGATGAAAGATATGGTTCTCCCATACAAAGAAACTTGGAACTTATATCAATGGAACAATATTGAAGACCCAAACATGAGCACAGGCAACTTCAGCCACTTAATTTGACAGATACTAAAAATATAAACTGGAGAAAAGAAAGCATCTTAAACAAATGGTGTTGGAAAACCTGGATGTCCATATACAGAGAAGGTAATTAGCTCCATATCTAGCACCTGTGTAATGGCTCAAAAACTTAAACGTGAAATCAGAGACACTGAAGCCACTAAATGAAAATACAGGTGGTATCCTACATAATATAATGTACAAAAAGACTTCCTGAATAGTACTCCATTTGTCCAAGAATTAATGTCAGCAATTGACACATGGAAATCATACAAATAAATGTTTCTGCAGAGCTATTGAAGCAACCACCTGGGTGTAGAGGAAAATACAGAATTGGACAAATCTTTGCCAACTTTACATCTGACAGAAGATTAATATCCAGAATATAAAAGTAACCCAAATAATAAACTATTAAAATAATTGACACATTTGAAAAATTGGCCTGAGATCCAAACAGAGAATTCTCAGAAGCAGAAAAAAAAGGCTGAAAACTATCATTAAAAATGTTCACTGTACTTAACAATTACAAAAGCTCAAATCAAAACAATTTTGAGGTTTCATCTTATCCACGTCAATGTGGCAAAGATTAATTGACCAATCTACCACAAGTGCTGAAGCAGATGCTAGGAAGAGAAAATCCTCATTAGTGTTGGTTGGATTACAAAATGGTGTAGTCACCATGAAAATCACTGTGTAGTGTTGGAAGGACCTGATGTTTGAGGGCGCAGTCCTGCCAGTCCAGATAGCCATTCTGAGCTCAGCATTAAGGTTCAGTAGCCTTCTTCCCAGCAGGGTCTCCTACTCTCTACCTGACCTCATCAGAAGGGTGTCTCTAGACATAGATGCCCCAAACCACTATTTTTTCAATAGTCTAAATTGGTATTTCCTGAATTACGTATGTCTGGAGGTGTCCAATAATTAATAAGAAACGGAACACCCCATAAGAATATGGATATCTGTGGATTTTCATAGTATATATAAGTTGTCTATGGGATGACTCAGAGGATAAATGAAGTTGTTTCCAAGCTTGAATACCTGATTACTGTGTCTGGTGGGAGGAGCCAACCAGCTCCAAAAGCTGTCCTCTCCCCACCCTCCCCAACCCTGAGATAGATAGATAGATAGATAGATAGATAGATAGATAGATAGATAGATATAAAACAAAGACATATGCAGGAAAAAAATAAAAAAAAAAGAAGGAAGTACTTGTGATGCAATGGAAAAACCTTAACCCAGACATCCAAGAACAATATAATGGAAAATGTCACAGACACTGATTAATTCCAAAACATCACTTTTAATGGCTGTAAATGAGCAGAGTTATGGAGACTTCTTGTTTCCCATCTCTTACTGATGATTTTCCCATGATATTTTCAGACACACAACAGAAACACATGGTGGTAAAGTGGCGGGTAAAACTGTGAACACTGACTTGAAGCACTCGTGAGAACATATGCTTTAGAGCATGAAATATTTAGAACACATTTTACCTGCTTAGGAAATAACATCATCTCCTAATTAACTGTAAGAGGCTGTGGGAGCCAAGAGGGATGGGCATTTCATTAGCTATCACAAAGGCTTGGTAACCTCCAGGAATAAAAGCAGTAGAGTCAATAGATTTATGGACAGAGCTTGAGAGTGGAAATAATCCTCCTGTTTAACTATGTGCATTAAGGCAGGGTGGCAAGTCCTCACATGGAAGACCAGCGTTTGACTCGCTCACATCTCCCAGTCCTCTCACACCTGGACCCAACACTAGCTGAAAACCGGGCATGAAAAGATCTGGAAAACAATATGATTGGGTTTTGTTGCTTCATTTGCTTGGCTGTTTGCTTCATGTTTTGAGATCTTCTTCATCACCTAAGTCTGAAGTGTTAATATTTCATTGGTAAAAATTATGGAAATTCTTCCTCATTCATAGAGAAAGATCACAAAATAATCATTAAAGAGGCACATTATTATGTTTCATCTTTTAAAAATAATCTTCTAGAAATAAGCAGGGGTGATAGTATTTGCTGAAGACGCCACGCTTCAGACACAGGGCATAGAGGAATCGGGATTGAGTTGTCTTGCAAGCCTGCAACTTGAGGACATAGAGTCTGAAGTAGTTACATTAAGTTACCAGGGGAGAAAAACAATTCCAAGTCTTACTCTGTAGGAACCACAACAAAGGGTTGTGGGGTGTCAAAAGGGTGCAGTAATGACACTTCTCTTGTGGGGAAGACAAACAGCTGTTTAATTTGACGTAAGTCTCACTCAGTATGAACTGAGTCATGCCTCATAGTATAAAGCTGGAAACTACCTAAGATAGTGAGGATGTTGTCTATTCCTGGGAACCTATTACTGACACTAAAGACTTATCCATACATCCAGAAATAAACGTAGCTGTTATCTCTCATCCAAAAAAAAAAAAAAAAAATCTTCTTGGACAGCCATCAAAGGTGATTGCAGAAATCCACAAAGGGTCAAAATGTAGAGAACTGACTGTGGGGTTGAAACATCTGAACACAAATTCTACACCTAGGGTTCAGGGATTACAGCGTGAAGTAGAGAAAGACACTTAAAGCCAGAGGATACAACTACAAAGGAGTCGTGTCTTCTATATATAGCAAGGGATTGTACCCATGAAATAACAGTATAGTTGCCTAAAGAAGACCTGGGCAATGACACCGTCAGTCGGCATCCCAACGGTTATGGGAGAATTTCACAAGGCTCTACCTATAGGGGAAGCTCCACAGTTAATTCGTTGCCTTTGAGAGAGGGTGTCAGTCTTTTTCAGAGGCATTTCCTGATAGGTTCTACAATTCCAAATGGTCAGCTCTGTACACATGTGCACAACAGTAAATGGGCTCTGTGGGTGGGTGTGTAAGTGCATGTGTGAGGGTGTTATGGCTATTCTCAGATATCAGATTGGCTATATCTGCAATGAACTACGATCCAGAAAGGGAAGAGGTACGCCTGGGATCCAGATTTTTCTTTTTTTCTTTTCTTAAAATTTATTTTTTTCTTTTTTGTTTTTGTTTTTGTTTTATATCCCAAAGGTGCCCACTCCCTCTCCTCCTCCCAGTCCCTCTTCCTCCCTTCCCCTTACCCTCCTCCTTTTCTCCCAGAAAAGGAGAGGGCAACTCTTGCTGTATCAACCTTCCCCAGAACATCAAGTCACATCAGGATGGAGCATATCTTCATCCTCTGAGGCCAGGCAACGCAGTACTGCCAGAGAGAAGTCATCCAAAAGTAGGCAATAGACTCCATGTTAGAAACAGCTCCACTCCCAACTCACCAATGCCTCTCCCTTCCCTCTCCCCCTGTCTTTCCAGGCAACCCTTATGAAGAGCAAGCAGCCCATCAGCTACATGAATGCAGGGGTCTAGGTCCAGAGCATTCATGCTCCCTAGTTGATGCCTCAGTCTCTGAAAGCCCCACATTACTGAGTTAGTTGTCTCCATTGGTCTTTTTGTGGGGTTCCTGTCACTTCCAGGACATTTCATCTTTACGCCAACACCTCTGCAATAACCCCCCCCCCCCCGCAGCTCGGTCCCATGCTTGGCTGCGAGCCCCAGCATCTGCCTCTATCTTCTGCGGCTGGAGCCTCCAGAAGACAGTCAGGTTAGGCTCTTGTCTGCAAACACAGCAGAGCATCATTATTAGTGTCAGGGGCTGGCTCTCTACAGAGATGTGGGTCTCAGGTTGGGCCAATTATATGTTGGACTTTCTTTCAATCTTTGTTCCCTCGATATCCCTTATTCCTGCATTTTTCTTGTAGACATAGCAATTTTTGTATCACAGGTTTTTCGGTGAACTCTTGTTCCCCTCCTTCCACTAGTCCTACCTGGCTAGGAGGTAGTCAATTCAGCCTTTAAATCCCCTTCTCCCTGTTAGGAGTCTCAGCCACAGTCAGATCCATGTCCTCCCAGGAGCCTCTCTGTCCCAGGCCTCCAGCTTGACCAAGAGATATCTCCCTTGAGTTCCCCCTCTTTTTCCCAGCTCTCTCACACACATCTGATCTCTACCTGTGTTTGCCTCTCTGTTCTATCTCCTGTCTAGTGCCCTGTGTGCATCCACTTCTGCTGTCTATTTTATTTCCTTCTGAGGAATGTTCTGGCACTCTCCCTTGGGCCATCCTTGTTACTTAGCTACTTTGGGTCTGTGGCTTATAGTATGGTTATCCTGTCTATTATCTACTTATAACTGAGTATATAACATGTGAGTCTTTCTGGGTCTGGCTTACCTCACTCGGGATGATCTTTTCTGGTTCCATCCATTTGCTGAAAATTTTATGATTTCTTTATTTTTAATAGCCGAGTAGTATTCCATTGTGTAAATGTACCACAGTTTCTGTAACCATTCTTTGGTTAGGGTTCGTCTAGGTTGTTTCCAGTTGCTGGCTACTATGAATGAAGCTCCTATGAACATAGTTAAGCAAATATCTTTGTTGTATACTGGAGCTTTTGGTTATATGCCTACGAGTGGTATAGTTGGATCTTGAGGTAGCACAATTCCCAATTTTCTGACAAAGTGCCAGATTGATTTCTAGAGAGGTTGTACAAGTTTGAACTCCCACCAGCAATGGAGGAGGGCTTCCCCTTTCTCCATATCCTCTCCAGAATGTGTTCTCTTTTGAGTTTTTGATCTTGATCATTCAGACTCTTGTAAAATGGAATCTTAGTCATTTTTGTTTGCATTTCTCTGATGGCTAAGTACCCTGAGCATTTCTTTAAGTTCTTCTTAGACATTTGCAATTCCTCTGTTGTCAATTCTCAGTGTAGCCCTGTACCCCACTTTTAGTTGGAATACTTGGTTTGTTGACATTTAATTTCTTAAGCTCTTTGTATATTTTAGATATTAGCTCTCTGTCTGATATAGGGTCTTTGAAGATCTTTTCCCAATCTGTAGGCTGCCTTTTTCTTCTATTGCCCTTTGCTTTACAGAAACTTCTCAGTTTCACAAGATTCCATTTATTAATTGTTTATCTAGAGTCTATGCTGTTGGTGTTCTGTTCAGGAAGTTGTCTCCTGTGCCAATGAGTTCCAGACATTCCCGCTTGTCTTCTAATAGGTTTAGAGTCTGTGGTTTTATGTTAAAGCATTTCATTCACTTGGACTTGCGTTTTGTGCAGGGTGATAAATACAGGTCTATTTGCCCTCTTCTATATGCAGACATTCAGTTAAACTAGTACTATCTGTTGAAGATGTTTTCTTTTTTACTTTGTATGGTTTTGGCTTCTTTTTGAAAATCAAGTATCTGTAGGTGTGTAGGTTTATTTCTGGGTCTTCAATTCTGTTCCATTGATCAACCTGCCTGTGTCTATGCCAGTACCATGCAGTTTTTATTACTATTGCTCCGTAGTACAGCTTGAGATCAGGGATGCTGATATCACCAGAAATTCTTTTAGTGTATAGAATTGTTTTGGCTTTCCGGGGTCTTTATTTTTCCCATATGAAGTTAATGGTTGCTCTTTCTAGATCTTTAAAGATCTGTGGTGGAATTTTGTTAGGATATACATTGAAACTACATAGATGGGTTTTGGCAGGATGGCCATTTTTACTATGTTAATTGAATCAATCCACAGTATGGGAGATCTTTCCATCTCCTAAAATCTTCTTCAGTTTCTTTCTTCAGACACTTGAAGTTCTTGTCACACAGTTCATTCCTTTGCTTGGATACAGCAAATGAAGACAGTAAGGCAGGAAGACAACACAGCTTTGGTCTAGACCTTGAGACTGTGGAAGACATCTGAGAGTAGCCATCTCAGTGTTTCTAGTGCTTATGAAATTCAGAAAAGAGCTTTCAGATATCCTGGAACTGGAGTTGCAGATGGTTGTGAATCAATGTGAGTGGTGGGTATTGAGCCTGGATCTTCTGAAAGAAGAGCATGTGCTTTTAACCACTAGGGTATTTTTTCCAGCCCCATAAATCAAATAATTTAAAAGAACAGCATCACATTTATATTAGAAATAGGATAAAATAAAAATGTCATGTAGATACTAGCCAAAATTGGATTCCTTTAAGCCTGACTTAACCATGAGTGTGTCAGAGATACTGACTGGCAGCTTTTAACACAGTCCTGTCAGGGGACTTGAGGTGCTTCCTAATACTGTACCTGGATAGTTCTCCTTTTCTATTAAGAAAGATGCTAGAGAATGTCGCTTAAATGTCAGGAATGTAATTAGCAGAGGTAAGTGTGTTTAGTCAGAAGAATGCACTACCCATCCTGTCTCCTTGGGGGCTTCAGACTGTCTGCCGGATGCTCTAGCCACCAATGCTTTCACGTTCTTCAGGAAGATGCTCTTACATCCCTTCCTTACTGGAGAATCTGGGCTCCCGTGTAAGATTTTATCTCCCTGGTTAAAAAATAAGGCAATGAATTACACAAGAGAAACATTGAGGCAAAACATACGGTCCCAGCAAGGTCTACCTAACATGAACAAGACGAATATTTGCAGGCATTGTTCACTGAAATAAAGAAACCCAGCAATGTGGTGGAGACATGTTTCCTGCTCTTCCAGAGGATTCAAGCTTTACTTTCAGCACCATTTCTGATGGCTAAAACTACTCCATATTGACCGCCATGGGCATCTCACGCACACACACATGCACGTGCGCACACACACACATACACACACACACACACACACATGCACACACACACACACGCACACATGCACGCACACAAGCACCTCACAAATAATAAAATAAGTCTTTTAAAATATCCTCAAGGAAATTTACATTTTTCTCAATTGATCATATAGTCAGATTCAGTTTTCTTGATCAAGGTACATTTCATTACTTGGTGAAGAAACTGTAATGCAAAAGTTTTTCTTGCTATGCTTTGGGCTCCCATATTATTGGTTGTTTTGTGTAGATGATAATTATAGTTTTAGAGATAGAATTAGTCTCATTGAATGAGAGAAATGGATTGTTTGTTGATAATCTTAAAAAGCATATTGCCTTAGTAGTGAGAACCTTATATAATACAAAGGGGAGAGGAGTTTGGTGCCTGACATATTTTCCATCAAACGGAACTCTGCACACATCCTATTTGAAGTACCTTTTCCTCTTTTGTACAGAGGAATCACTGTCAAATTGCCGACTCTAGGGCCATTTGCACTCTACCAAAAAAGCTTTCCATGGCAGCAGGCAGCTTTTGAACACTGTAAGTAAAGGAGCATTTCCTTTGACCAGCAAATGACCTGCAGCACCTAAACACAGTTTCAAAGATGAGATAAAACAGCAAAATTCTTTTGATTGTAGCTCACTAGACCATATTATAAGTGAAAGAAAACAACAACAATGAAAGAAAACATTCTGAAATACTTTGACACTGAAAAGAAATTTTCTAAATAAGTTTTGGTAAGAAAAGGAGTATGTTTTACCTGTTTTTATTTTCTTTTAGATAACTACAAACTTAATTTGATATAAAGATGGATATATTCCTGAGAAAAATGAGGAGTAATTTTAAGATTATTTTTGGTTGATAAATTACAAAGTTACATCTTCATTTGAGAATAGTATGCGGTTATTACACAGTTATACCATGGAGATTATGCCATCAGGCTAATTAGCCTATCTATCGTATCAAATATATGTTTGGTGATACAAAATATAAAATTGGATGTTAAAGACTAAAGGAAACAGAATGAAAGTGATGTTCTATTTCATGTTCCCACACAGAAAAGGCACATAGAGGAATACGTATGTGCTTGGTGACATAATATGATTGTATTGGAAACCGGTTCATTTGCCAGAATACCATTAGATGAGTGAACAAATACAAAAGGGAAACATTGTTAGATGAAAAGAAAATGGATCCTCTATTTTATAAAAATGGTAAGAGTCTTAATATATGAGTTCACTAGGTGTCCTTTCTAAGTTATAATCCCTTTATTCTTTTCCTTATTTTTACATACAGACTGTTGGGTGCTCCTCAATTGATCAACAGTGTCTACATGACTATAGGTGTCATTTTTAACTATGAATTCCATAGATAATTCATGAGAAATTGTGTATGTGATGATTTTTGAAGAAGGGAATATTCCTTCTACAGATGCAGAAGTGAAAAATCACAAGGCACATCAATCCATACTTTTTCCAAAATGATTGCCATTCATCTTCCCAGGCAGAATTGACATCAAAAGATTATCTTACACGCCAAACTGCAAAGTAGCTACAGTCTTCTAGGGCTGTCAGCCACTCTCTTTGGACAATATGCGGAATTCATGAGAAAGCAGTTATCTATATTCAGAAACTTATTTCTACTTTCACTAAAGGCAAGCTATCTTCTTCCAGTGTGATTTGGAATCCATATCCCATTTCATCAAATGGGGACATTTCCATGGCTTAATTGCTGTCTTCCTGTAGGAGGACATTTTTATTTATACAGATTTTACAGGAAATGGTTGATGTTAATTTAAGACAGTGACACTGGGCTAGTTTAAGAGAAAGTTGGTTGAAATTCTCTGCCATTGTTAATAAAAAGGGAAAGCATTTTAATACAATGCTCATTTTCCTCCCATGATTCTTCTGGAGTATGCCTACATGAGTTTCCATACAACCATCTGTTTTAGAAGCCATTTGTGTCCACATGACACCTATTAGTTAGAATTATGAGACAGGTAATATTTAGCCGAATTAGCAATCAGAATGCCTGAATGCTTGAACGACATTTATAATTAACTGTTGTATAAAATAACAAGCGGGAACAACAGCTGCAACAAACCTTCTATTGGGCAATAAAAGTAGAGAATAACTCAAAATTTATTGATGGCTCCAAGCTCATTTTCAATACATCAAATGGCATGTTAGTGGAAATTGAAGAAATCCGTAGGATGCTCACATCACAAAACAAGGCATTAAATGTGGAATACTTCTGAAAATAAAGCATCACTGAAATTCGGCCCCAATAGCTCAAGAAATATAGAAATGAGGCCCCACTTTAGAGCTCTGTCTACATAGGTGCAGAACCTGGAATCTACAAAGGAAACTGTTTCCAGTTGCTACACTTATAAAACATTATAAAAGCTTTCAATACTTTTTTAATATTTCTAGATCTTGAAATGATGACAAAAATAGAAAAGTTGTTCCAATTTTATTTCAATTTGCTAAATGCTTATGAAAACATGTGTGGCTATAAGACTACAAAGCCTTGACAGAGAAGTTGACAATTGGTAATAAAGTTATTATTATTATTTTTTGTCAGCTTATTTTACTTAGAAATCCAGCCACTCCTGATCTGATCTGATAGACTAAGATCAGAAGGAAGGAGAGAAGGACCTCCCTTATCAGTGGACTTGGGGAGGGGCACGCGTGAAGAAGGGGGAGGGAGGGTGGAATCGGGAGGGGAGGAGGGAGGGGCTTATGGGGGGATACAAAGTGAATAAAGTGTAATTAATAATAATAATAGTAATAATAATAATAATAATAAAGTTCAAAAAACAAACAACAAAAATAAAGTACATCTAAGATCAAAATTATTCACTTTCTATAACTCACTGGATTTTAAAAGAATTTTATTTTATTTTTATTTTTATTTTTTTAATTTTTTATTAATTACACTTTATTCATTTTGTATCCCCCCATAAGCCCCTCCCTCCTCCCCTCCCGATCCCACCCTCCCTCCCCTTTCTGCATGCATGTCACTCCCCAAGTCCCTGTGTCCACTTTCTTGATTATCTTCTTTAGGTGTGTAGATTTCATTATGTTTATCATATCTTGTAGGTCTATATAAGCGAGTATATACCAAGTTTGTCTTTCTCCTTCTGGGATACTTCACTCAGAATGATCTTTTCTAGATCCCACCACTTGCCTGCAAATTTCATGATTTCCTCCTTTTTGATTGCTGAGTAGTATTCCATTGTGTAAAAATACCACAATTTCTGTATCCATTCTTCCGTTGATGGACATCTGGGTTGTTTCCAAGTTCTGGCTATATCTATGACTATAAAATCTTAAACATTTTTAAAAACAAGAAATCACGTTATCTTAGTTGTGCAAGTAACTCACATCCCTGGTGTCAGTAATAATAAGAGTAACAGTAATAGTTGGGCATTGAGATTTTACCTTTAACTTTAATTTAAGAAATATTTTACACACTACTTAACTGTGGTGACTACCTCCCATGTTAGTAATATTCTGGATTTTATACAGGACAACTATAAATTCATTGACAACTCATGAATGTTCATTGTCTAAAATGGAAACTACTAAAAGATTCTATGAATGAATGTGATGGCTTTTTCACATTTCCTAGGAATTATTGCTTCAGAAGGAAATATCCAGTGCTTCAGAGATGTGAGGATGACAGCTATGTACTTATGTGTTTTTAAAATCCCTTATATTTTCCCCCCTATATGCACACATTGGTCATTAATCATATCCTTGACAAAATTATCATTCACAGCAGTAGCACTGGAGACATGAGTTTTACATACACATAGCTGAAACCTCTCTACAAACACAATAGAGAATGATACTTCAGTTTGAAGTTGTATGGAAATAATCTACTGATGGATAGATGTATAGATGTAACACACATCCCATTTATTTTATTTGTATAGTATATGCAATGTAATCTTACTCACTCATTCACAGAGAAGGCTATCCTGAAATATACAAGAGCATGAATAAAGCTAGGTTATCTTTCCTCAAAGAACAACCTAGTCAGAGGCTGGAAGTCCTTGTTGATTCCTCTTCTATGAAGGATTAAACTATCATATTGATCAGAGAGGCATGCTGGTGGCCAAGGTCAGGTATGGGGTCATTGAGGGGTATAAAGTTCAAGAAAATCCAATGCATAACATTGTATATAAAGTTAATCATAATGTACTATGAACTGATCTTGTTAAGAAGAAAGACTGAAAATTTAAAGTCCTTACCAAATAAAGAAGAGACAGTAATCCAGTGAAATCTCAGACTTTAATATAATGTCTAGGATTTTACTTAAATAATTATGATGAAGGTGAAAATTAAAAAAAAATGTGCTGATATTGGGTTTGATTGTAAGTTGACATTTGTTGAAGAAGAAGGTTGTTTGTGAAATTTGGCACAAATTTCTTTATTTCCTGAAGCAAAAACAAAAGTTTCAGCTATTTTGTAGGATAATAAAGAATGTATTTTGTTTTTTAACAATTTAGTGTTTTGACTTTTGACTTTTTTACCTTTCTTTCCGTTGAGTCATGAATGTGAAATGCTCCCCTTTTCTAAGCTTGGTTCCCCACTTTTTTGTTTTTGAAGGCTACAAATCTTTAGGAAGGAGAGTCTTACCAAAGAATGGAGACAGACAGTTCACATTTTACAACTGGATCTAGGTTTTCTGTTTCTGCTCTCTGACTGATGACACAATGTATCCTGTGCCTTCAATTCCTGGAGCCTTCTCTACCTCACTAAGGAGTAATTCAAAATCCGTGCCTGGCACTTTAAGTAGGAAACAACAAAACAAAACTACACTTTGCTACTAACTGTACATGTTTTTTTTTTTTCACTGCTTCAATTTCATTGCTCATTTTGTCTCTGCCTTTTCATGAAGACATTTTAATTGATTTTTACTTCATTTTTGTACTTTTTAGACCCAGAATTTTTTCAGTTTCTTATTCTATTTCATAGAGTATCAGTCATGTATAAAACGATGTTCCAAGTGAATAATCTAGGTACTGTTGAACCAGTGAATGACTGAGAGGAGAAATAATCATGTGAGAATGAGTGACTACATAAGTTATTTTAAGAACGAGCACAACAGTCTATCTCCCAACTGTTCACTTTGAGCCTCTCAACTTCAGGGGTCAAGGGTTGATAGGCTTTTGCTTTCATCTGATGTTACAAATCCAGTGGTGTTTTAATACAAATAGCATATCAAATTTTGTCTTTGCAAGATAATTTCTGCAGTGAAGAATGTGTGTGTGCCTGTGCAGGTGTGTGTGTGTGTCTGTCTGTCTGTCTGTGTGTGTGTGTGCCTGTGCCTGTGCATGTGTGTGTGCAAGCCTGCAGGTGTGTGTGTACGTATATGTGCAGGTGTGTGTGTGTGTGTGT